>NC_133424.1:42710000-42917500 GCF_049350105.2 Macaca mulatta
AGGGTAGCACATCTCACTGAAAGATTGCAAGGATTTTGAGGATAGACACTTGATCACAGCAACAATATCATATACAGGACACTATGGGGCATGTCTTATAGAAGTCTGTTGAATTACTACTAGGCCAATGGCCACCAATTAAAATACAATCATGCACTGAATAGTGACATTTTTGTCAATGATGGACTCATAAACAATGATGGTCCCATAAGATTCTAATGAAGCTGAAAAATTCCTATCACCTAGTGATGTCATAGCCATTGTGATGCCATTGTGATGTTGTAGCACAATTAATTGATTTTTTTTTATAAATATGGCATAGCCAAAGTGTACATGGCTTTTATTTTTTTTTAGACTGCCTTGCTCTGTTGCTCAGGCCAGAGGAATGTCAGCTCACTTCAATCTCTGTCTCCTGGGTTCAAGGAATTCTCCTCCCCCAGCCTCCTGAGTAGCTAGGACTACAGGCACACACCACCACACCTGGCTAATTTTTTTGTATTTTTAGTAGAGAGAGGGCTTTGTCATGTTGGCCAGGCTGGTCTCAAACTCCTGACCTCAAGTGTTCCACTCGCCTTGGCCTCCCGAAGTGCTGGGATTATAGGCATGAGCCACCATGCCCGGCCTGTTGCTTATTAAGTCTACAGTAGTGTACGGTAATGTCCTAGGCCATCACATTCACTCACCACACACTCACTAACTCACCCAGAGCAAATTCCATTCATAGTAAGGACTCTATACAAGAGTATCATTTTTATGTTTCATATTCTATTTTTACCGTATGTGTTCTGTGTTTAGATATGTTTGAATACACAAATCCTTACCATGATATTACAAATGCCTATAGTATTTAGTACAGTAACATACTGTACAGGTTTGTAGCCTAGGAGCCATAGGCTATCACACTCAGCCTAAGTGTGTAGCAGGCTCTGCCATCTACCTATGTGTACGTTTCCCTTATGATATTTGCACAATGATGAAATTGCCTAAGGATGCCTTTCTTAGAATGTGTAAATGCAACATTGCAAGCATAAAGATGAACATCAAAGAACTCAGCCCAGGTGTCAGGGGGGTGAAACTCTGCCTATGGGTGCCGTAGTTGGTACGTATGACAGGGAGAGACGTGGGTCATTTTCCCAGCTTACGATTAGGTTTGCTCTAGCAGCCAAAAGTACATGTGCTGACTCCAACTGAGTTCACACATGCAGAATTGTTTTTCTCTCACATCACTGGATCTTCAGAGATACCGGACTTGATGCATATTCTAGCAGAGCTCAATAAATCCCCTGGAAGTCTGGGTCTTTCTTTATTTGAGGTCGGCTTTGGCGCCATCCTCTGACTGACCGTGCATGTGATTGCTGGCTGGTGGTCCATTACAGCCAGGACTGCATGCTCTCATTCTCTTTCCAGGTGAACAAGAATAACTGTTTCTCCAATTACAGGACATTGTAAGTTGTTTCCTCCATTCTGATTGAAGGCACCCACGTCACTTGCCACATTTGGACCAATAATAGACCCCAGAAGAAAGCCATGCAGATTGGCTTAGAAGGCTATGGATGTTTCCAAGGCTAGGAAAATAACACAGCAGAATCAAGGCTCTGTTGGAAAGGTGTGCTGGAGAGGAGACCAAGTGTTACAACTCAGATCTATCAGCTTATCAAAGGAGGAAGAAAGCTAGCTCTTGGTAAAATTTCCGAATATTTAAATAAAGGCAGCTAATGCAAGTTTTGCCCTAAAAACACCATGTAGGTAGGTGGGGCGCGGTGGCTCAGGTCTGTAATCCCAGCACTTTGGGAGGCTGAGGTGTGTGGATTGCCTCAGCTGAGGAGTTCAAGACCAGCCTGGGCAACACAGTGAAAACCCATCTCTACTAAAATACAAAAAATTAGCCAGGCATGGCCTGTAATCCCAGCTACTCAGGAGGCTGAGACAGGAGAATCACTTGAACCCTGGAGGCGGACATTGCAGTGAGCCAAAATTGCACCACTGCACCCCAGCCTGGGTCACAGAGCGAGACTCTGTCTAAACAAAGCAAAACAAAATGAAACAAAAAAACAAAGCTAACAACAACAATAAAAACAAAAGCCTCATGTAGGTCAATCAGGTGAGCATGTGGCACAATGAAGCATGATTAAGCAAGACCTGAATCTGGTCCTCGAGCCTCCAGTTATGGTTCTCTGGGGAAGTAGGAAACTGATGGAATGGAGAAAGCCAGGAGTGGGTGGAATTCCATCCACAGGATGGTCAAGAACTCTAGACTTGAGAAGCTCCTGGCGAGTTTCTCCTTCCTTCTTGTGACTATCTGGGAAGAACACATGTAATAGATTTCAGTAGGCCCCCAACAGCACCTCAGAGACTTTTAAAAGGTCAAGAGCTTTCTTAAGACCTTAACTTACTACTGGAGAGTAACTTGGGTGCTGGGGAAAATTAGGATTAATATTCATTGGAAGTTAAATCCTGCCTTTTTTTTCCCCTCTAGGAAAGCTCTTAATGTTAGCAGAAGCCTGGATCAGCTGAGGAAGCTACAGGTTTTCTGTTCCAAAAATGCTTTTGTTGCTAATTAAAATTAGTCTAATTTTGAAATGATCACATCATTAAAGAGTATTTCAACTGATATTGATTTGATGATACCTACAAACATCTTAGAATAAAGAGGCTGGTGTTTTAGCATTAAAAGGTGCTCTGATTAAACCTAAATCTGTGAAATTGATGACATGAGCTTCTGGTACCTCTTCATTCATTTTTCCCCCCCTTCTGCATAAAATAATTATGAATACTTCACTCCATGCATTCCACGTTTATTTTATTTTTTACAGGGATGGGGGAGGGCTGGATTAAGTGCTAGCTCTTTGCTTGTCTATGGTATTGCTCTAGCAATATCTTAATTAAGTCTAGAGTCAAGATGAAATATGTGCCCCAAGTATGTTTCTAATCCTTTCAAACTTGCAGGTTTGACGTGTGATCCTGGGCCAAGTCTTTAGAATGGTGTCTCTTATGTCAATAAATCTTCTGAGACATGTCAGCCAGGTCATTGACATCTTCGGTGAAATGGAGAACTGGCTCTCAGAGGGGCTGCAGGTTGAAGGCACAGTCCCAGAGGATTTTCACCTTGTTCCCTGAGGCAGGGCTTTTTCCACAGTCTACTCTGCATAAATGTTCTGTGCATTCATGTCTCCTTTCCTCTACTTGCCTCTAACTCCATACCTTCTCCTCTTAGCCTGTCCAAACTCTAACCAGCTGCAAAAGCCAGTCCTGAAATCAAGAAGCTTTCTCTCCTTTATCTCTTGCAGGAGTTACCAATGATGCCAACCATTTGGATGCTCAATCAAAGTACGTTAGCAGATTTGTATTAAGTACCTGGATTCGTTCATTTGACACATTTCATAGAACCCATGCGCTCTTAGAGTAATGAGAAAGGCAGACAGGCAGATGTGATCACTACTCCTAGGACATTCACATTCAGGGATATGATAGGGAGTAAACAGTGAGGTGCACGCAGCATTTCAGATTGTGAAATGCTCACAAAGGGAGTGAAGAGGGCAGCAGGACAGGAAGATTGGTGATAGGAAGCTGTGTGAACAAATAACCCTTTTACCCCTCTCCCAAGTTAAGGAAGACATGTCCAGTGAGTGGTGACTCGCTTCTCATGTTTGGGTATATCTGATGAGGAAAGTCAAGTCTGCTGGGCCTTGGCCATGACCTAAGGATATAGCAGAACTTCATGAGGATGACCTCTGGAGAGGATGGCTTCGGGGCTGAGAACTATGGATGAGAAAGGAAGAGTGTTTCAGGAAGTCCATGTTGTTGTCTGGAGTCCACTGTGCATTCATCTAATCTTTCCACCTCCTAGACTGAGAAACTGAGAACCCCTTAAAGGCCAGATTGGCTAAATTCATCTCTATAGGGCCCCTGAATTCTGGCAGTGGGTGGACCTTCTAGGTGGTACTCTTCCCAATAGATACTTTGCTGAGCCTAACTGAAGGAAAGACAGTCCAGATTCTTCCCGTTCCCTAAAGAGAAAAAAAGATGAGAGCAATTCAGGATGACAATGTGAACCTGAGTATGGAAACTTCACTCCTAGAAGTGATTGTGTGTCTTATACTTCATGTCACCAGTATTTCGCAAGTTGAAATGCAAAACCACAGAGGCTCTTCACCATCTATTGGGAGTGAAGAAAACCTTCTAAGCTTCTTTTCTGGCCTGAGTTTCTCCATCTTTCTTTCCATATCCTTTTGGACTTTAGAACACCTCTCATGGCCCAGCCATAAGGCCCTCCTCAACACAATGTAGAACTGAAACATCTAGCTTGTGATGTGACGATTTGAGGCCACACTCTTATTCCTGTAAGACCAGCCCCTCCCAGAAGATCTTGTCTGATTCCTCCTTAGAAATCAGTGCAAGTGCCCTAGAAGAACAAGCAGGCCAGGCCACGGTGTGTGTTTGCCCAACAATGTTTTAAGACTCTCTAGTACAGTGGGGACTGGCCAGAGCTGCTTCCTTTGACCTCAAAGACTGTCATATAGTCATGATCAGGAGAGTCTGTGGACTGAGCACCTGAGCCAGAGTAACCAGCAGCAACTTCTCTGGGCATCTTGCAAATAACTTTTTTTTTTTTGAGACAAAGTCTTGCTCTGTCACTTGGCCTTGAGTTTAGTGGTGTTAACATAGCTCACTGCAGCCTCGAATTCCTGGCCTCAAGAGATTCTTCTGCCTCAGCTTCCCAAGTAGCTGGGACTGCAGATGCCCACCACCATGCCTGGATAATTTCTTTTTAGTTTTTGTAGAGATAGGATCCCACAGTGTTGCCCAAGCTGATCTCCTGGTCTCAAACAGTCCTCCCACTTCAGTCACCTGAAGTGCTGAGATAACAGGTATGAGTCACTGTGCCCAGCAACCAAGAACCTTTTACCACCCTCCAGGGTAAGGAAGATGTGTCCAGTGATGGGTGAAAGACAGTTACTCAGCTTCACATGTTTCAGGTATATCTGATGAGGAAAAGTCAAGGCTACTGGGATCTGGCCATGACCCAAGGATTTAGAACTTCACTGAAAGTTTTGAATCGGCACATATGGCTTCAGATTGGATGTCCATTTGGTACTGGGCTGGATCTTTGGCTCTAAGCCTCTGCACCATCATGAATCTGCACAATCATGAAAAGTAGAGTTCACATTTCCCCCCCTGTGTGAGCTACTAGCCACAATGACCAGTAGGTCCCACGAGTCATTCCACCTACCCTTCCCTTGAAGGCAACCTCTTGGCTTTCATCTTCACGTTTGGCCACCTTTGGGGAAAAGGTAGAACAGTTAACATCTGAGGCCACTTTCAAGACATGTCTCAAGCTTCCTCCCCTGTGGTGGTGGCACATTGTGAAGGAGGGAACAAAGAAACCACTTTTCCTATCAGGGACATTCCAAAGATAAGATAATTTTAGTTCTTCTTCTGACCTATAAAAAATTATCAAAAAAACTCTAACAACATTCATTTTCATCTGTGTATGATATTTACAATGATTCCAGAATAGAAGACAAATGCACACAGTGAGATTTCTCATTGCTTGGGATTTTCTTTGCCTCCAAACATTCCAGATACACCACACGGCTGTTGATTTCAATGCCTTTGGAGAGACTCTTCAACATACAGTACCAAGTTTCAATGCCTACTTTAAAGAGGAACCATGAGTGCATGACAGATAATACTTTGGCTCTTGATTTCAATGATTTTACCATTTGTATTGAGGTTTTGTGGGGTGTATTTATTTATTTATTTATTTATTTATTCCCGATACACAGAGTCTCACTCTGTCAGCCAGGCTAGAGTGCAGTGGTGTGATCATGACTCATTGTAGCCTTGAACACCTGGGCTCAACCAGTCCTCCAATTCAGCCTTCCAAGTAGGACCACAGGTGTATGCCACCATGCCAAGCTAATTTCTCTCTCTCTCTCTTTTTTTTTTTTAATAGAGATGGGGTCTCACTACATTGTCCAGGCTGGTCTCAAACTCCTAGGCTCAAGCAATCCTCCTACCTTGGCCTCCCAAAGTGCTTTTTGTATTCTTACTGGTTGTATGAGTTCTAGTTGAAGAAATACCAGAAGTAAATATTGTATGGTATCAAACACACAAGGTAGCACACAGTGAGGGTGTACCAAGTGGAAATTTAGGAATTCAGCTGAAGCCCTAGTAACTGGCTCTTGTGAGGCTCCCACCAAGCTGTAATTACAGATCAGTGGCAAGCTACCCAGTGACTGTCCCTCTAAGGGTCTGCCAGTCCTGTGAGAGGGGCTGGGCTCTGTGGTGCTCATCAGCACACCCCTACTTTCCTCGGATGGATCTTTCTGACGGATGGCCTGCTGACTTCCGTGGGAAAAGAAAGGTTAACAGAAAAGGACAGAAGAGGGGCAGGGGAGAAACTCCTCTGACTGGAGACCATGGTGTGCACAGACCCCACTCGTCTGTCTGCTGGGAAGGAGGCCTGGCCCTAGTGTGTGAGGTCCCGTTCATCTGTGTTCCTATAAATCTTTGTGAACTCTGTGAGATAAGCCCAGGGTCACCAAGTCCCACCCTGCATCACCAGTCCAGCATGGGCTGACCCATTCCGACACCCACTGCCAGTGTCTGCATCACTGTGGCTTGGGGCTTTTTTTTTTTTTTTTTTCAGGAGCACTGAAGGCTACTCTGCCTGTACACAACAGGTGGGATGTGCCAATGAAGGAACACTCCCAGCAGCAGCCCTCAGCCAATGACTGCTGGGAGTTGCAGAGAACCACAGCACTTCCTTCTCACCCCACCGGGAACCTTCTAGCATCTCCCATGGCGCCAGGCATCACTGTGGTGGCCATCTTCACAGTGCATTTACAGGTGGAAAAACTGTCTGTACCACAGTCACATTCCTGCCAGCATTTCCCAGGGAGCTGAATAAGGAGAACACATGGACACAGGGAGGGGAACAACACACACTGGGGCCTGTCAGGGGGCAGGGGGAGGGAGAGCACAGGATAAATAGCTAATGCACGCGGGGCTTGATACCTAGGTCATGGGTTGATAGGTCCAGCAAACTACCATGGCACAGGTTTACCTGTGTAACAAACCTGCACAGTCAGATTCTTGTTCAGGGTCAGCTTCTGGAGCAATGCAAACGGAGACCCCTGAACTCTTGGAATGTCAGTCAGGCACCTGGTGGGCAGGTTCCTGGATCTCTCGTTTTTTATTGACCATGTAGGAACTCAGATCAACTTGCCCTCACCTCTGCCCTGCAGTGGATGTTCTGGTAGGGAGATGAGATAAGGAAGCAGCCCTTTCCTATAGAGAGAAAGAAACCTCCAAAGAGAGGATCTGGTAGTGATTTCCTGGAACAGGGTTGCAAAGAGAACTCCTACTTTTAGTAAAGGAATAAAGGAAGGTTCCTGCCAGGAAGGATGATGATGGGATTTTGAAGGATCTACAGCAGCTGGAAAATCAAATGAGATCAGAAAAATCACACAGGTGGGAATATTCCAGGACAACATGGAATAGGTGGTCTTGGCTGGAGTGGATGAAGGGTTTATAAAGGGGAGGACTGGAAGAGAAAGTGGCAGAAGAACATTAGGAAGATGCAGGAGGTTGCTGGGCCCTATGCAGCACTCACAAAGGAATTTAGAATAGGTATGAAACATGTATCAATGTTCCGATCTATGGAATTAAATTGAAATAAGCCCTCCTCGGTGTAGCTTTGGACCCAAGCCATTCAAAGGCTTAAGGGAATAAAACAGAAAAAAAAAGATAAGAAATGAGCTCAACCTGTCAACTGTGATGATAACAGTGATTGCAACGTTGATAAAGTGCTTTAGTAGAAATATGGAATTTGGGAGAAAATGAAATGAAGGCAGCATGGACTGTTCTCACTGACAGTGATGTTGGCAAGCAGGAAGGCTTGACTGCTCCCAGACTGGTCATCTCCAGCCACCCCACACCTTGAGGTTCCCACAAGCCTGGGTTCAGGGTCTTAGTTTTTCAGGATGGGAATCCATCGCATTGTGCTTGTTTAGCTGGATTCAAAATCTCCCATTCTGGAAATGATGGGAAGCCAAGGTCCTGAGTTCACTTTATTAGTTTTGGGGAGAGTAATAAAACAGTCTAAGATAGAAAGTCAGGGCAAAGGCAATTGCCTGGTCACAGGGTCTCTCCCACACACTTCCTTGTCTTGGTTTCATGGAAGCTGCATGCAAGAAATTAGTAAGACTTGTCCAAGACTCAGGCTGCCTAAAATCAGATCTCTATGTGTCTCCAATTATCCTGGCAATAGTTCCTGGGAATGGTAAGTCCACTGTACTGAACAGGGATCAGTGCTGTGGTTAAAGATGTTTTTTCTTTTTTCCTTTTGGTAAATACTTTTGAACTTTTTATCAAAGTGTAATGTGCATATGGCTGTGGAGAAATAAAAATGCTTTTACACTGTTGGGGGGGATGTAAATTAGTTCAGCCATTGTGGAAGACAGTGTCGAAGACCTAGAACCAGAAATACCATTTGGCCCACCAATCCTATTACTGGGTGTACACCCAAAGGAATATAAATTACTCTATTATAAAGATACATGCATGTGTATGTTCATTGTAGCACTATTCACAATAGCAAATACATGGAATTAATCCAAATGCACATCAACGATAGACTGGATACAGAAAAAGTGTTACATATACATCGTAGAATACCATGCAGCCATAAAAAGGAACAAGATCTTGTCCTTTGCAGGGACATAAATGGAGCTGGAGGCCATTATCCTCAGCAAACTAACACAAGAATAGAAAACCAAACACGACATGTTCTCACTTATAAGTCGGAGCTGAGCAACAAGAACACATGGACACACAGAGGGGAACAGCACACACTAGGACCTGTTGGTGGTAGTGGGGGGAGGGAGAGCATCAGGATAAATAGCTAATGCATGCAGGGCTTAATACCTAGGTGGTGGGTTGATAGGTGCAGCAAACCACCATGGTACATGTGTATGTATGTAATAAACCTGTACGTCTTGCAGATATATCCTGGAACTTAAAATAAAATTTAATTTAACAAAAGAAGGAAAATATCTACATTAAACCCATCTACTCTTAAGGAAAAAGAGTTGAAAATGCAACCAATTCTTGGCAAAATGTACAAATAAATCTTTGCTGTATTTTATTTCAAATACACTATTTTAAAATAAATAAAGTACACAAAACATAAGCACATAACTGAATAACTTTTCACAAACCAAATACATCCATGAAATCAGCACACACATCACAGAATAACATTATCAGTACCCTCAGAAGTCTCATTAGGCCCACTTCCAGTTGGTACTCCTTCTCACCCAGAGGAAGTATTCTGACATCTGGATTAGTTCTCTGTTGCTTAAAACAACAGTATATGTTTACTATCTCTCACAGTTTCTATGGATCAGGAGTTTTGGAGCAGCTTAGCTGGATGGTTCTGACTTGGAGTCTTTCATAGGGTTGTAGTGAAAATATAAACCAGGCTTATAATAATCTGAAGGCCCGACTGGGGATGGAGAAACTGTTCCCAAGGTGGCTCACTCACAGGGCTTTTCATTTGGGGATGGTTGTTTGTAGGCCTTTATTTCTTTCCCTTTAGTGGGGCCTCACTAAAGGCTGCTTGAGTTTCCTTTCAACATGGCAGCCAGCTTCCTCCAGAGAGTCATGTGAAGCCCACCTTAGAAATCACATGATATCACCTCCTGCCACATTTTACTTTTTTAGAAGCAAGTCACTAAGTCCAGTCTATCCTGAAGAAGAGGTAATGAGGCTCCATCTTTCAAAGCGAGGAATGTCAAACATTTTGCAGAAATATTTTAAAACCACCACAACTTGTAACACTGTAGATTGCTTTCACCTGTTTTTAATTGATATGCAGGAGATCGTATAGTATCAAATACAGTATGTATGTACTCTTTCGTGTCTGGCTTCTATCAGTCAACATTTTGTTTGGGAAATTTTCCATGTTGTTTCATGTAGTTGTAATTCACTCATTTGCATTGCTGTAGAAAATGCTACAGTATAACTATACCATAAAATGTGTATCTATGCAATTGTAGACAGACATTGACTATCAGGAATAATGTTGCCATGAAGAATTAAGTTTCTGTTGGCTTGCTTCATAGTTTAAGGCCAGCTCATGACTCTGTCCCATGAGAAATTATTGTACATTGGCCTTCTCCATAAGGATGATCAAGAAACCTGTTGCTCCCCAAGGAAAAGTTCTAAGTCCTACACTGACCAAAATTGAGGCCTGGTACTAGCAGTCATAGCGACATTGCTATTTGGGCAACATTTTAGTCCCCCTGTCCCCACGAACTTTCTTTCAGAAAACACAAAGAGGTTAATTAGCATTAGTCACAGTTTAAGATTTAGCCAAAAGCCTCCCGTTTGCATGCTATCTTTTAAGAAGCTGAAGCGAACCCCATGGCATCTGAAGCCGGAACACTTCTCTGACTTGTCCTGTTATCTCAGAAAAGGCCTGGAGGAGACATGAGCAAATGAGTGTACTCATGGGTGAACCATCCAGTGGGAACACAGTCTTGGGACAGACAGATGTGAGGTTGCCTAGCAATGCAGCATGACCAGGGAGAAGGGCCCTCAGAGGACATCTCCAAACAGGCTGTGAAGAGCAGCACCCCTGAAAGGTGTCATTCCACATGGAGATAGAGAGGCAGGTGGCCCTGACTCCCAAGAAGTCCCTGGCAGAGGTGGAGCAGATGCGGGCACCAGGAATAACTTTAGGAGCTCTTTCTTTCTCCCAGAAAATCACTTCACTGACTTGCACTTTGTAGCCCTAAACACTCATTTCCCTGCTCCTCACACTCACATTCCTCTAATCTCACAGTGAGGAGGTCAAGCAGATACTGTCCTGCCCTGGTCTCTTCTGTGCATATAGCCTCAGTTCCACCTGCTGAGCATGCACGTCAGTACCTGAGACATTTCTTAGGGCACTGGAGTCCAGACAACAGCATGGCAGTCAGTTTCCCTGCTCTCCAACAAGGAGGCATCCTCTACCCACAGGTGCCGGGAGTTGATGGAGAAACACTGTGGCTGCCCCTCTGATACGGTTTGGCTGTATTCCCACCCTAATATCATCTTGAATTGTAGTTCCTATAATCCCCACATGTCATGGGAGGGACCTGGTGGGAGGTAATTGAATCACGGGGTGTTTTCCGCCACGTTAGTCTCACGAGTAATGATAATGAGTAAGTTCTTACAAGATCTGATGATTTTATAAGGGGCTTCCCCCTTTGCTCAGTACTCATTCTTCTCTCTCCTGCTGCCATGTCAAGAAGGACATGTTTGCTTCCCTTACTGCCATGTTTGTAAGTTTCCTAAGACTTCCCCAGTCATGCTAAACTATGAGTCAATTAAATCTCTTTCCTTTATAAAACACCCAGTTTTGGGTATGTCTTTTTTAGTAGCATGAGAATGGACTAATATACCCTCCCTCTTGCAAGAGGGCTCGGGGCTGTGTCCTGTGCAGGCTCCTACAGTGAAATTCCCCATTGGGATTTGTCGTTAGTCACCCACAGGGCAAATTGCTTGATAAGATGCCATTTATTGGCTCTTTTTCTTCCTTGCCTCACCCATCCACCTACCGGTGGTTTTTTCACCTCCCAAATAAACAACTTACAGTTGAGTCCTTGTCTCAGGTTCTGCTCTGGGAGAACTGAGACCCACACAGGCGGTCCTCGGAACCATGGCTTTCAGCTCATTCATTGACTTATTCGATACACATTTATTGCTCTTTTGCCCTGTGCCCGGCATGGTGATTGTTGCTGGAAACTCACTGAGAAACAGGAGCTTCCCTTCCTGTTAGGGAGATAGGCAAAAACCAGAAAACAAGAATATAATGATGTATAAGAGGGTGACTCTGCTGAGAGGGACTACTTGAGATTGGGGTGCCAGCAAGAGTCCCTCTGAACTGCTCAGGTTTGAGATGTCTGGCGAGTCTGGGCCTCTGTGGGACTCTCCCACAGGAATGCATAGCTGGTCACTGTCCCTCCCTGCCACCCCCACCCCCAATACCTGGCTCCATGGCTGCCACTCACCATGGGCTGCTCCTTAGGGGAGACTTAGCCAAGCTCAGGTCCATGGGCCCAGGTGGGTTTCTTCCTATCACTGCAACCTCAGATTCAGGCTGCCCTCTAGCTCCAGCTCTCACTTGGCCATAACAGTCTTCTAAAACCTGGATCCAGATGTTATAAGACATGGGCCACAGAACTGATACATGAGGGAAGAATAAAGACCAACACTCATCAAGCTATTTCTATGTGCCAGACTCTACTGGGGGCTTCAAAATATGTGGCCTCATTGACTCCACCTAGTATCTGTTTGGAGTAAGTATTTTATCACTGGTTTTAGAGGGGAGACTGACACTCAGAGGGGCAGAGTGATTTCTCTAAGTGTCAGTGCTGACACACCCCAGGGTTTAGGCTCTGGTCCACATGTCTCCAAACCCAGTGTCTCCAGACCACAATCATGCTGTGTGCACAACCCCTGACTGGAGTCTCTCCTGAGACACTTAACTTTCTTTTACGGACTCTTCACTCTCACCCTTATGTCCATGCTGGCTCAGTCTTATCCTTTAAGCCTTTATGATGTCTCATTCCTCCGGGAAGGTGTCTAAGAGGAACAATCAGAGACAGAAGTCAAAGACTGCAGCCACTGGCTTGCTTCTGGGGGAACCTGGGCTGGAAGTCAGCAGATGATATTGGAACGTCCCTGGCCATTGCTTCTTGCCTGCATACAGACTGAATACCACTTAGGAAAGGGTCTGGAAGGCAAGGCTGGCTGGTGTGTGCTGGCCTCTCCCCCATATCCCAGGCTGGGCAGCTCCCACTGGGTTTCCATAGTGATGATGACAACTATGATGATTACCATATTGGTCATCACTGGGTGGCCACGTTCAGTGCTCAGCATTTTCTGTGTAATATCTTAGGTAATTCCCCTGCAACCTGCTGCTCCACAATCAGGTCTGTTGTAACATGTCTGTTCTCTAAAGGGGCAGGGCACAGACAGAATCAAGTGGGGATGATGCAGTGGGCTGTGTCTTACACGGCAGTGGAGCGGATATCACTGAACTATCTAGACTCATTTTACAACATTCTCCTGTCATTCCTTGGGAAGTGTTCAACAAAGCTTCTTCCCTTTGCATTCATCTGAGCCTGGCTTCTGTCAGTGTATGCGCTTTTCAAAAATGCTGTCAATCCCCCACTTCTTGAATCAGTTAATTAACTAGTTGACTGTCTGTTTAAGCAGAGGAAAACCCAAATTGCGTAGGATCCCGCCCACCTCTCTGCAAGTCAATTCAGTAAACATTCACTGCAGCCCTGCTGGCTTGCCCAACACGGTGGCCACATGGGAGGGACGTGGAAGAGGTGGCCACCTAGGTCTTGCCCTTGGGAGACAGGTATGTGCCCTTCCCTGGCTACCAAGCAGGAAAGAACATGTCTGGTGTCAGCTCTGTCCTTATATAATCCAGGAATGACAGGAAGGAGTGCTGGCGGTGCAGAGGGGAATAGATCTATGCCTTGCAGAACCAGGTTTCAGCTAAGAGAAGGGTGTCTTTCCCTTTCCTTCTGCAGCCGAGAGTGCAATGTGCACAGTTCACTGGGTCTGATTAACTTGCACAGAAATTGAAGTGTGTTGGGAGAATCACAGGAAAGGCTGAAGAAAGTGAGATCCAGGTGACAGGAATTAATAGGCAGCTACTTCAGGAAAACTCTGCTGGCATGAGATGGGTGCCAAGTGTTGACCTTACCTTTGTCTGTCCAGTTTGAAAGGGAAGGGAGGGGAAAGCGGGAGAGGGAGCAAGAGTGAGAGAGAGAGAGGGTTGGGAGAGAGAGGGAGCCTCAATTATGCCCAGCCCCTAGTTGGGGAAGGGCAGAGCCCTTGGTCCCTGAAGATTGACCACAGTGCCTCAAGAGGACTGCCCCAATCCTGGTGTTTTCCCCAGAAGATAGAGATATGGATGCAAAGTGGATAAAGCCTAAGATACCTGCTCCAGGGCGTGGGGATTGAGGGTGCAGCTTGATGCCTCAGAGAGAAGTGTGTGAAGGGCCTGAATTTTCCCTGACAAACAGCAAGACCAACTAGGTGATCACAAGCACTGGGTTCCTTCCAAAGTCTAAGGAATCAAAAGCCTCCCCCTCGGATGGTTGGGTCTAGGAGAAAGCAGCCAGGGCATCTCTGGAACATGGATGAGAGACTGGAGGTGAATTTAGTGCTGTGGAAATTAGGGAGTCCAAAGAGTGGTAGTTGTGGGGTGTCCTTGAAATATTAAGCATAGAATTACTGTATGAGCTGGCCATTCCACTTGTGGGCACATACACACAAGAGTTGAAAGGAAGGACTTGATTGGATATTTCATTTGCACGCACATGTTCATGGAAGCATTATTTACAATAGCCAAAAGGTGAAAGCAACCCAAAGAAACCCATCTACATATGAAAGGATAAGCAAAATGTGGGCTATGCATAAAATGGGAGGTATTCCGCCTTAAGAAGGAGGGAAATTCTGACCCATAGGACTACACGATGAACCTCAAGGATAAAGATAAGTGAAATAAGCCAGTTACAGAAGTACACCTTTGTATGACTCCACTTATATGGGGTGCCTAAAGTAGTTGAATTCATCAAAACAGAAAGTAGACATGTGCTTGCCAGGAGCTTTGGGTAGAGGGAAATAGGGAATTGTTGTTTAATGAATGTGGAGTTTGTTTGAGATCATGAAAAAGTTCTGGAGCTGGATTCACAACAATGTAAACATGCTCAATGCCACGGAACTGTACATCTAAAAAGGTTACAATAGTAAATCTTATATTATGTGTATTTTACCACAATTTAAAAAGAATACAGAGACAGGGATGGGCTGCTTGGACCCTGTCATCAGAGACATTCAAGCGGAAGTTGTGTGACTCTAGGTCTTGGTTCTGAAATGAGATTCAGATAAAAGATAAGGTTTGTCTCGCCCCTAAACTCAGGGTGATGCTGTGGAAAGGTGGCTTTTGCAGTCAGACAAAAATGGTTGAGTATCCCAACTCTGCATCCTAGGTTAGCTGTGGGACTTGGCCGAGTTGCCTAAATTCTCTAAGCCTTCCCTTCCTTCCTCATCTGTAAAATGGATGCTGCAATGACTACCATGCTAGTTAATTGTGAAGACTAAATGAGGCAAAGTGCCTGGAAACAAAACCCATTGGAACCCCATCAAAAACACCTGAGGACAACAGATACGCACAAATGACCCTGAAACATATGAAGATGCCCAAATTCACTCATAACAAGAGAGATTCAAATCACAAAGGCTCAATACCTGAAGATATCAATTTTGACCTATCAGATTGGAACATCCAATGGTTTGAGAACATACACTACATTATTGGAGAGGCCACAGTGAAAGAGCCGCAGGTATTGCTGGTTCAAAGGAAAATGATGCCAACTTTGTGTAGGGCAATTTGGCAGTGTTTATAAATACATAAAATCAACGTTTCCTGGTGACCTACATTTTGAGATATACATCATATAATCATCTATCTATCTATCTATCTATCTATCTATCTATCTCTCTCTCTCTCTCTCTCTCTCTCTCTCTCTCTCTCTCTCATCACCTGCCTGTCTATGTATCTAGCTAGAGGTTTTCGTCCTGCCTCCTAACTCCCATAACCATGATCATAATGTCAGGGCTTAGACCTCAGAAGCAGACCTCAGAAAACAGAATCTCTCTCTGACCTTCTCCTTCCCTCCTGCCACCTGCCCCATACCCTGGAGAAAAAAGTACTACACGGAGAGGCCAAAAATAATCTGAACGGACAGGCCTGGCTGGGTTTGGATCACGCCCTTCTTGTCCAATCACATTTCTACATGTTGATCAATCACGCCTACCCAGTGAAGTCTCCATAAAAGGACCAAGAGGACTGGGTCTGGGAGTTTCCGCGTGGCTGAATTTATGGAGGTTCCTGGACGGTGGTGCCCAGGGAGGGCATGGAAGCTCAGCGCCCCTTCCTTTGTACCTCGCCCTGTGTATCTCTCCATCTGATTCATGTGTGATAGCCTTTATAATAAACTGGTACCTGTGTTCCCCTGAGTTCTGTGAGTCACTCCAGCAAATTAGTCAAGTCCAAAGAGGGGGTCGTGGGGACCCAAACTTGAAGCCCTTCAGTCAGAAGTTCCAGAGGCCCAGAATTGCAACTGACATCTGAAGTCAGGGAAGTCTTGGGGACTGAGTCCTCACACTGTGAGATCTGACGCTATCTCCCAGTAGATGGTGTCAGAATGGAATTGAAATAGAGGACGCTCGGAGAAATGCAAGAGGCAAAGGCTCAATACTCTGAAGATATCAACTTTGACTTGTCACATTGGAACATCCAATGGTTTGAGAACTTACACTGTTGGGTGAGGTTATGGTGGAAGAGCTACATGTATTGCTGGTTTAAAGCAAAGTAAAATCAACCCTGTGTGGGGTAATTTAGCAATGTTTGTAAATATATAAAATCAACATTTCACACTGCAGTGTCCACTGCAAAACTAATGGCTCACTTGGTGGTGTGAAGAACTCCCCACATATTTTGGGGTCACAGAAGTCTTCTGTGATGATTGTTGTGAGGGGTGAGAGCAGGAGAAAACACAGTTTGAGGTTTTTTTCCTAAACATCTAGCAATCTCACTACTGGGAAATTATCCTACAGATATACCAGCAAGTATACAAAATGACATAATACAAAGTTTTTTTTTATAGTAGAAAAATGTGTAATATCAAAAAACTTAAAACAATTGAATATTTATTTATAAGGGACTGGTTAAATAAACTGTCATATCCACAGAAAAGGGACAGTGTGCAGCACAGGAAAGGACTGAGGAAGCTGTGCTAATAATACTAAGTGACAAAAAGCAAAATTCAAACAGTGTGCACAGTGAGCCATGTTTTCTTGTGAGAGAGACAAAGAGGTCAAAATGATATCTGTAGTTGTTTCTTTTTGCCTAAAGAAACCCTGTGAGGATAAACACAAACCTAGACTAGGCATGGTGGCTCACACCTATAATTCCAGCACTTTGGGAATCCAAGGTGGGAGGATTGCTTGAGGTCAGGGGTTCAGTACTAACCTGGGCAACATTGTGAGACCCCATCTCTTAAAAAAATAAAAACAAAAAAATAAAACTTTAGACAGGTGTGGTGGTGGCCACCTGTGGTCCCAGGACTCAGGAGGATTCCTTTAGCCCAGGAGTTCAAGGCTGAACACCATTCTGGGTGACAAACCAGACCACATCTCAAACAAAACAAAATAGTAACTAATAAAGCCAAGTAACTAATAAAAATAATTTCCTGTAGGTGAAGGGACTGGACTGGGACTGCGATATCTTTGGGTATACTTCTAATTTTTAGATCATGTTAATGCATTACTTACATAAACCTTAATTTTTAAAAAAATGCTAAAAATAAACTTTAAAAAACTTATAAAACTTCATTGGAGACATAAAAGAAAATTTAGTGAATAAATTGGCATATTATGTTTCTATTGAGTCTAGGGAAAGGCTCAGTACTCTGAAGATAATCAATTTCTTTCAGGTTAATCAATTAATTCAATGCATTTGTAATCAACCATGCAACATATAGAATCTGAAAGCGTTATTCTAATGTTCATCATACAGAAAAGAAAAGAATTCTAGAATTGTCAGGACAGTTTTGGACAAAGATAATGAGGGGTTTATGTTACCAAAATATACCTTTATAGTAAAGCGTATTTTAAACACATTAATTACATTTTATTATTATATGGAAAAAGAAAGATACATCAATGGAAAAGAGTGCAGAGTCTGGAAACAGACCCATGTGTCTATGAAAATTTACAGAATAATAAAAATAAAACAAGATCTTTAAATCCTGTTATAAAGCAGAATAATAAAAATAAAACAACATTAATGCAGTTAAATGAAAATAGGTTAGAAATCTACAGATTTAAAAACAAAACTTTAAAAGCACAAGAATAAAATGCAGAATAATTTTTAGGGTTTGAGTATTAAAAACTTTCTAAAGCAGGAGAGAAAACTTAGACATAATAAACTAAAAGAGTAATCAGATTTTACTGGCAATTTAAAAATCACCATACATACAGTTGTTTCAATTTACCAGTGACAAACAGAAATTAAAAATTTTTTAAAAATTGCTTTTTTTTTGTTTGTGTTCTTTTTTTAACTATACTTTATGTTCTAGGGTGCAAGTGCACAACGTGCAGGTTTGTTACATATGTATACATGTGCCATGTTGGTGTGCTGCACCCATTAACCCATCATTTACATTAGGTATACAAAAACCAAGGGAATAGAAAGTTTGGAGTCAACATTATTAAATGCTGCTGAGAATTATGTAACAAACAAACAAATAAACAAATACTGTATGCCTTCACTTGTATAAGGTATCAAAAATAGTCAAACACATATAAACACAGTTGAATGGTGGTTTCCAGGAGGTAGGGGTAGGTGGAAATGGGGAATTATTCTTCCATTGTTATAAAGATGAAAAAGTTGTAGAGATCTGCTGTATAACATTTTACCTATAGTTGACAATACTATATTGTGCAATTAAATTTTTATCAGCAGGATAGATATCATGTTAAGTGTTCTTATCACAATAAAAATTTTTTTAAGAAGAAAAAAATATTTGCAACAGTATTAAATTTTCACATCTAAAAATATAAATCTAACAAAAGGCATGTGAGGCTTCTGTACAATAATTATAAAGTACTATCATTAAATAATCATCTATATATTACCTATTATTATTTAATAATGAAGTCATTATTACTAAGATCTAAATGAATGGATCTATATACCTTGTTCTTGGGTTGGATTTTAGCTATGCCAATTCTCTCCAGATGATTTATTATATTTGATGCAATCTCAATAATGACATCAATATCTGTTTTTTAGAGAAAATTGTCAACCTGACTTAAATTTTAATGAAACTATAAAGGGCTAAGAATAACCAAGATACTCCTTAAGAAGAAGAAGAAGGTGGAAGGACTTAGTCTTCTGGTTATTCAAAGTTATGATGAAACTACAGCAGTGAAGACTGTGACATTGGCTCAAGGATGGATAAATAGGCCAATGAACAGGAAAGACATCAGAGAGAGTCAGGGACACTTGATCCATGACAAAAAGCACACTGCAATGGGGAAACGATGTCCTTTCAATAAACACTGCTAGGCCAATTGAATAATATAGAGAAAAAGGTAACTTGACTCCCTACCTCACACCAACCTGTCCATATACAAAGATCAATTCCAGGTAGTTTATAAATCTAAGTATGGAAGGAAAGCAATAAAGCTTCTAAGGAAAACATCGGAGAGTTTTCTTACAGCCTTAGGGTAGAAAACACTTCTTAAGTAAGATATTGAAAGTACTGCCATAGGAGAAGATTGATTAATTGAACTGCATTAAAATGAAAAGCTTTTGTTCATTAAAAGACATCATGAAGAAGCAAAGATAAATCACAGAGTGGGAGAATGTATTTGCAACGCAAATTACCAATAAACAACTTATTCCTGGAATATATAAAGAACTCCTACAAATCAATACAAAATGACACACAACTGTGCCAGTTATTAATTTATTGCCTCTCAGCTCCAAATTCACCCCATTTCCCCCTAGTTTGCTATACTGGAGCTGGGATCTGTACTCAGTTCCTGCTTTGCCCAGTGGCTTTATGTCAGGCTGTGTCAATAGGGATCACTGACGGAGACTGCAAGAATGGAAGAGGGACAGAGATGTTTTCTCTCCCTGGATTTTGCCATTGGTGGTAAGCAGAACAGGCCAACGGCTGTGAGTTCTTGCAGCATCTCTGTGACAGTAGGCATTTCTCATGGTTTTGGGACAGCCCAGCAAGCTTTGTCTTTATTGCAGAGGCATGTGACAAATTTCTGCAACAGCTGCATCATCTCAACTATCTGAATCTCGGCTTTTAGAGGCCTCTTTTCTAAGCTGCCAAGTTTCTTCCTTGGCTTCCTTTTCCTTCAGCCCCAGGAGTGTTCACTTTCTGCAGCTGCTACCCAGATACAACTTAGAGTCCTCTTTCACCTCTTTTGGTTATTTGCCATCTCTTGCCTACTTAAGAAATATTTACAATACTTTTTTTTCTTTGTTCAAATTTCTGAGTGTGGAATCTTTCTCCTAACTGAACCCTGGCATATACAACAACCCAATAGAGAAATGGGAGAGACTCAAACAGGTACTTCATAAAGAGGATGTCCAAATGGCAAACGAACATGTGAAAGAGGGCTCAGCTTCATTACTCATCTGAGAAATGCAAATTTAAGGCAAACACAATACCACTATCCACCCATCAGAATGGTTAAAATTAGAAAGACTCACAATACCTAGTGTTGATGAGAATGTGGAAGAGCCAAAACTCTTACAATGCTGATAGGTCCATGAAATGATGCAACTACTTTGAAAAAGAGACATTGTATACACCCAACTGCAAAGGAAAGATACACTGAAAAACATGTACAAGAATATTCATGGCAGCATTGTTTATAAAAGCCAAACTTGGAAATTAAAATCAAAACAACTCAGAGGTCCATCAAAAGTAGAATAGGTAAAATATGATACAATTATTAAATGCAATGTTATACAAAAACAGAAACAATCTGTACCTATGTTATATAACATGGATGAATTTCACAAACATGATACTGACCAACAGAAATGAGGAGCCAGGCACTGAGAAGTATATGGCATATGATTATTCTATATAAATTTTTAAAGGGGCTAAATGCATCTTTTGATAGTTATTGTTGCTTGGAAATCACTAACTTTAGATGGAGAAAGGAGATAGTGACTGGGAAGGTGTAAGAAGGGAACCTCCTAGCAGGTAAAATTTTTTATTTCTTGACCTGGGATATGTTCATTTTGTGAAAATTGATTGAACTCTCTGTTTTAAAATCATGTACTTTCCTGCATATATGTTATTCTTCAATTAATAAGTAAAAAGAAGACAGAAAGAAAAAGAAAAGGTAGCATGTTAAGACAAAATACTTAACTATATTTTTTTAGTGAAAGTTTAGGATCCAATGCACATAAAGAACTTCTATTTTAAAATGACAAACAATCTTAGAGAAAAATGGACAAAGATTATAAAAAACAATTCACATAATACATACTATTTTCCAATATAAAAGGCAGATTCCCTTAGTTTCTCTCTTCAAAGCCTTGGAAATAGGTACTTAAACATCAATGGCATTGATTACCCATTTGAATAGGAAAACAAAAGGCTGACAAAATGTTGGGTGGGGGGGATGTGGGAAAAGGGGCACTTTACCATCAGTTAAATATAAATTATTAAAATGCTTTTGGAGGAAAATTTGGTCATATTTATCAAAATAAAAGCAGGACTAACCCCTGGTCCACCATTTCACTTCTAGGAATTCTCAGGTAACATTCATGCCTGTTCAAAAAGATGTAAGCAAAATAATGTTTATCTCAGCATTTTTGGTAACATAAAAAAGAAATGGGAAATTAAGTCTCTATGAATCAGAAGAAAATCAAGTTTCTCCATACAATGGAATACTACGTGCCTGGTAAAAACATAATGGGGTCCTCTGTGACTTGACATGACAAAATCTAGTGTAAGGCTAACTCATGAAAGCAACTCTCAGATCAGTGCATTAAACATTATAGCATTCATGCAAAAGAATTAAAGACTCAGGGTATGTGTGTAACGGTTGCTTTTCAAGTTTGTCTTTATAGCCTCATAGACTACTTAAATGTGCCATACCAGAATATTTTTAAATCACAGCATTTAAAGTTCCCTCCACGACGCCTGCTAGATAGTAGAATTCTTATTCCCTGATGTCCTAATGGCAGACTCTGGCTGATGAAAGTGATCAACACCTAACTGTTACACAGGCATTTCAAACAACAGGATTTATTTATGAGAGGACAGGAAGAAGGCAGCAGAAATTCTTGTTTAGGAAAGAAAATAGTTAGAATTTCGTTGAGTTTGTTTATTCTTGGCCTACTCCACGATTTGCAATACTTACTTGGATCATCTTCTATCGGTTTAGGGATGGTGGGATGCTCTCTGTCCCGGACAAGGCCGATATGGACCCATAGAAATAAAATGTGAGCCTCCTGTGTGACTTTAAATGTTCCAATAGCAAAATCAGAAAAAAAGTAAAATGAAACCAGAGAAATTAATTTTAATAATATATTTTACTTAACCCAAGGTATGAAAACGATTATTGTCTCAACATTTAATTAATATAAAAGTATTAATGGAATATGATGTTTTCAATTTTTTGGTAAGATCTTCAAAATCTGGTGTGCACGTCACACTTACAGCCCATCTTGATTTGAATGCTATGTTTTTCTTGACTTGATCTGTATTTAAATTTCACAAACTTCCCAGTAGATTCAAATACCTAAGTTGTTTTGAACATATCTAAGCATATGAGTTTTTCAAGAACAGAATCAGTTTCTTAAAATTTGAATTTAGACAGAATGAAGTAAAGTTAAAAAATTCAGTACCTCCATTTCGAGTACCCAGTAGCCACATGTGGCCAGTGGCTCCATATTGGACAAGGCAAGTGGAGGCCAGTCCTCCCGTGCAGTCTTGGAGGTGGGTCTTGGCATTCTTGGGAACTGCTGCCCCAGCCAGCTGGGCTCCCTGGCCATGTGCTGGGATCTCGGCTCCTCTCTGCATCCTGAACACGTGGGAGCTGCAGGCACTGGGACAACCAGGCAAGGGCTGGAGCTCTGCCAGCTTCCAGGGCAGGCAGCTGGTCCCACTTGTCTCAGACACCTGGCTGCCTGACATTTACCCAGCAGCCTCGGCACCACCATGCAAAGCTGGCGAGGACAGACCAGGGTTCCTGCAGGCTGTGAAGGGCTCTGCAGGGGGACTGCATTCCTGGGGGATGAGCCTGACCTTGGGATGAACCCAATGGGATGACATAAGCCATTATTTCACAACATGGCAGTAATCAAGAGCTGTCTGTGAGCTGGAGTGGACTGTGGTTTCTGCTGAGAGCATGGCGGCTACAGGGGAAACTGAGGCAGCCCAAGGCTCTGTCCTGCACCAAGATCTCTCCTTCAAGACAGGTCCCAGAGCCTCAGCATCGTCAATCCCCAGGACACACATATCAGTGGCGAGAAGCTGTATTCCCTCTGAAAACGGAAGGGTTGCTTTTCCACATCTTGAGAAGTAGCTATTTTTCTCTTTCTTTCTTAAATCAGTGATGAAGCTTCTGTTCAAGATTCGTTCTTGAGAACTGTGCAGAAACTTCCCTCTTTTTGCGCTCTGGGCTGGGAAGACTACATGCTTCCATCAGCATTCTGTGTTCTCATTTTGGTGAAATTGAAATTTCACGGATTAAATCATCTCTCCTATGTACCCAGTGCATGCTATGGAGACGGCCCAATAAAACTCATGGTCCCCGTTCTCCAGGATCCCACAGTTTCGTGGAGGAAGCCAAGGGAGACTTCTTTTTATTAAAAACAGTGGCTCATAACCTTGCCTGCGCAGTAGAATCCCTGGAAAGTTTTAAAAAGCATCAATGCCTGGGACCCACTACAGAGGTTCTGATTTAATTGGTCTACAGTGCAGCTTTGGCATTGGGATGTTATTTTATTTTTTATGTTATTTTATTTTATTTTATTTTGTTTTATTTTTTGAGATAGCGTTCTGCTCTGTCACCCAGCCTGGAGTGCAATGGTGCGATCTCAGCTCACTGCAACCTTCGCCTCCTGGGTTCAAGCGATTCTCCTGCCTCAGTTTCCCGAGTAGCTGGGCTTACAGGTACCCAACACCACACCCACCTAATTTTTGTATTTTTAGTAGAGATGGGGTTTTACCATGTTGGCCAGGCTGGTCTTGAACTCCTGACCTCAGGTGATCCACCCACCTCGGCCTCTCAAAGTGCTGGGATTATAGGTGTGAACCACTGCCCCTGGCCTGCATGGAGATGTTAAAAGCTTCCCAGGTAATTCTCCGTGCAGTCTGGGTGAGAGTGACACTTTTTCATCTCAACTCCATGACCTTAGGGACTATCAACTAGGTCCCAGGAATTCTAATCGCATCCCAGGACTTCTGTATTCAATGCAGCCTCCAAAGTTATCCTTTAGTCTGGGCATGGTGGCTCATACCTGTAAACCCAGCACTTTGAGAGGCCAAGGTGGGTGGATTGCTTGAGGTCAGGTGTTTGAGACTAGCCTGGCCAACATGGCAAAACCCTGTCTCTCCTAAAAATAAAAAAATTATCCAGGTGTGGTGGCAGGTACCTGTAATCTCAGCTACTCGGGAGTCTGAGGCAGGAGAATCGCTTGAACCCGGGAGGCAGAAGTTGCAGTGAGCCGAGATCATGCCATTGCACTCCAACTTGAGCAACAGAGCAAGACTCCCTCTCACAAAAAACAAAAAACACTAAACAAAACAAAACCACAGGACAACAAAGTGATCCTTCGAAGTGTAAATTAGGTCATAGCCTTCTTCTCTTCAAAATTCTCTGTTGGCTCCCCCATGTCCCTTTAAATAACAACCAAAGCCCTTGTGTCTCCTGCAAAGTCCATATGATGGGCTTCCCATGACATCTGGGACCCATCGTCCATGCCTCTCTGCCAGCTTGCTCCCTGGGATCCAGCCACCCGTGCCTCCTGGCCGTCCCTTCAATATCCCAGGCTCAGCCTTGACTTGGAGGTTTTGCACTGGATGTTTCTCCGGCTTCCTCCCGTCTAGGGGACGGTCTTCCCCCAGAAATACACGTGGCCAACTCTCTCTTCTCCTTCACACCATTGCTCACATATCATCTTCTCAATGAGGCTTTCTCTGGTCCTCCCCCAGCCCTGGTGCCCCTTTACCCAGTTCTCCATTTTCCAGGGTACTTGTCTCCTTCTAACGTACTATATGATGTACTTTCTAGCAATGTCTGTTTGTTAGCACCTGTCTCTCCTGCTGGGGATGTGTGTCTGCTTTGTTTGCTGATGTATTCCTGGTACCTAGGATGTGCCTGACATGAAATATGCTCTGGAAATATTTAACAAATATGTGAAAATCTGGAGAGTCCTAATTAAGACAGATTTCTGGGTAAATGAAGGTGGTGATTTTAGATGTTTAATGTCCCCCATCCAGATTCCAGTGAGAATAACAAAAGGACTATAGTAAGAGTGATAACCAACATCTTCCTTGGAAAATAGGGAAGAGGGGTGCTACAGAAAGGTCAGAAACTGCAAGGAATTCCTACTAAAAATAGCAGAAGTCTAGGCGTGGTGGCTCATGCCTATAATTCCAGCTACTGGAGAGAATGAGGCAAGAGAATCTCTTCAGCTCAGGAGTTCGCGGCTGCACTGAGCTATGCTTGTACCACTTCATTCCAGCCTGGGAGACAGGATGAGACTCCCATTTCAAAAAAAATATATAGGAAGTAAATGACAGGTCAAAAAATGAAGAAAAGACCCAAAAGAAAGGCACACCTGCTTATCTGAGAAAGCAGTAGGTGTCAGGAGACAAGAAGAGACTATGGCAGATCCATTTATACCTCTGCATTGTAAGTATTGAGAACGGAGCTGTGGGCAGGTCACACGCTTGACGTGAACTCCTTATTCTTTAGCTGTTATGGGTCAACACCGTGGGACCTAGCTGCTCAGGGAAGTTCAAGGGTGAGTACAGTAGTGCCTCCTTATATTCGAGAGATAATTCCAAGGCCCCCACTGCATGCCTGAAACTGTGGATAGTAGTGAACCTATACATACATAGCTATGATGAAGTTTAATTTATAATTTAGTCATATAGTTAGAGATTAACAACAATAACTAATGATAAACCAGAAAAAAAGAAGTAAAATAAGGGCTGCCGGGCTCAGAGGCTCACGCCTGTAATCCCAGCACTTTGAGAGGCTGAGGTGGGTGGATCCCCTGAGGTCAGGAGTTCGAGACCAGCCTGGCCAACATGGTGAAACCCCGTTTCTACTAAAAATACAAAACAATTAGCCAGGCTTGGTGGTGGGCACCTGTAATCCCAGCTACTCAGAAGGCTGAGACAAGAGAATCGCTTGAACCTGGGAGGTGGAGGTTGCAGTGAGCCCAGATCGAATCACTGCACTCCAGGCTGGGCGACAGAGCGAGACTCCATCTAAAAAAAATAAAAAATGAAAATAAATTTAAAATATAAGGGCTACTTGAATACAAGCTCTGGAATACCAGGACAGTGCATATGATAACCTATAAGTGACTAATGGGTGCAGAGTGTCTACAGCCTGGATACACTGGACGAAGGAATGATTCTCATCCCAGGCAGGACTGAGCAGGATGGCATGAGATTTTTATCAGCTACTCAGAATTCCACACTATTTAAAAGTTATGAATTGTTTATTTCTGGAATTGTTCATTTAATACTTTCAGACCAAGGTTGACCCTGGGTAACTGATACTGTGAAAAGCAAAATCTTAGATAAGGGAGGACAACTGTAACAGCAGCCGCAAATACGAAACCCCAGGCATGGAAGGCTCCCGTCACGGACATGATTCTTCCCAAGGCAGTGGACCGGACCGCGGGGCTGGGAAGCAGTGGTATTCCACATTGGAAATGGAGGCAGATCTAAAGGGGAAACTCCATATGGAAAGCTAATCCTTAGTGTTTGGCTTAAGCAAACACAGAAAAGGAACGGCAGCAAATTGAAATTTTCCTGCTATGATCGTCTCCCGGGATGCTTTCTGCTCCTCTCCAGTCGCTGTAGAACTAAACTGGTTTGTAAACTTCTGTCAACCCATCTTTCAGTTTCAGATCTGAATGTATCCAGGTGGACAGGGAGGGATTGGGGGGGGAGAATCAGCTCACACTGTTTGGGGCATTTACCTAGTTTGGTAGACTTCTTGTTTTAGCTTGAATAATGTGATCAAAAAAAGATACCTATGAAAAGACTCTGCATTATTTAAGCAAAAGAATATGGCAGTTATAACATACTTAAAATATACTGCATTATTTACCATGTGCTTTCAGTTAAATTCAGAAAAAAATAAACTCTGTAACATGAAGGAAAAGATGTGAAAATGAGCAAACAGACTGAAATGAAATGGAGATTCCTGAATTACTAAAATCCGGTAAAGAAATAGATAGAACCATAGTGCAGGTGAAAATGACATTATAGGCATTAAATGGCAAAAGCGATACCAGAAAAAAAAAAAAATCAAATGAGGGATACAGAAGGAAAACACAATAAGCTCCAACAGGGCAGAATTTTCTTTTTCAGCTATGAAGACAGACGTTCTGAGAGTCAGGATGAGAGAGATGCGGAGGAGATAAGAGAAATATTGAAATATTCATTCAAATATCAAACATTCAAATATCTGAATACCTAGATTTAAAATATAGGAAGAAACGGTGAACAAAAAAGTATCTACCACTGATATTCCCCCAAAAAGAGACAAGAAAAATAAAACTGAATACGCCATCAAGGATGTAATAGTATAAATGTATTTTGGATTTAACAAAGACATTAATCTGAAGATTGACATGGCTTTATATTGACAATATTGACGAGGTTCATGAAAAGTGATTAGTTTTTGCACATAAATTTTGTAAAATATTTTTATTTCAAAAGAAAGAAAAACTCCATAAAGGACAGAAAAGCCAACTAAAACAGAAGAAAGATTAGACTGTTTTCTTACTTGTGCTCTGCAGTGTTAGGAGTGAAAGAATGATGAAACTTGGCTCATTCTACATGGCGAACTTGATGTCCAGAGAAAAAAACTTTTGCTACAGAAAACTTTAGAATGTGGCACATAGTCTAAGGCACAAAAGCAGAACAGGAGACAAAACCTAGGTGTGCTCTAGCTGGGTAGTCTGATCAGAGGCAGCTGTACATAGAACCCTAGAAGTGAACTAGGGAAGAAACATACCCCACAGAGGAAATATAGAATATCCTTGTGGCTTGTCTTAGGCTCTAGTTAGAAGGAATAGAAAGAAGTAAGATTTTACTAAGAATTGCTAATATAAATCATTACATGAGTTTGGGACTGAAATTTATACTACCTGTGTGGCCTGAAAATCTCCGTATTTTATTTTAAAATAATTTCAGACTGGCAATCCTCATATGTCTAGGAGAACTAAACTAAATCTTCTTTGGAAGACCACTTTAACTTCAGATTTCAAATAACTCCAACAGATAAAAGTCCTGAGAATGTGTATCCATAATCAGAAATTACGAATCACATGAGGCAACAAGGCTGCCATAGCAAAAATTAGCAAAAAAAAAAAAAAAAAAAAAAAACCCAAAAAAATACTACAGAATTATCAGACATACAAAACCTATAGCTACCACAATGATAAAATTCAGAATATTTTAAAGCATGTTTATTATGATTAAATAAATAAAAGCATTTCAAAAGTGTGATTATGGAACTAGAAACTATGAAAAATTACCAGGAAACCTTTGGAAAAGAATGATAAAATCCCTAGGACTTAACAAAACTCAGGGTCCAGGTTAAACAGACACAGAAAATAGAGTAGGAAAGTCTAGCATGTCTTTTCAGAGTTCTAGAATAAACACATTGAGAGAATTGGGGAAAAGGTAATATTTGAAGATAAAGTGGCTGCAAATTTCTGAAATTGATTAAAAAATACTAATTGTCAGATTCAGAAAGCACAGTTTCTCCCCAACTGAATAAATCTACAGCCGCAAAACCCTCAGGGCAAAAAGTGGACAGAAAATGAAGAGGAATGATGCATATTAATGAAAACTTCTCTGGAAATGGAAATATCAATAGCAATGCTAGAAGCTAGAAAATAAAACAGTACCTTCAAAATTTTGAAAAAATATTACCCTAAACCTGAAGTTGCCAGGAGTAAAATTATATCTTGCAAGAATGAAGCTGAAATACATATATATCAACAAGAAAAAAATGTAGAGTTTAAAAAGAATAGGCGCTTAAAAAGGAAACTTCTAAAGTCCATTGTTTGTAATTCGGAGAAAAAAAAATCGGAGGTGTAGGAAAGAATGGTGAGCAAAGAAAAGTATATACATGTGGGTAGAACTAATTAAATAATACAATGTAAAACAAATATTATAATTTATTAAGTGTACAGTACAAACTGAGTAAAAATAAAATGTTGGGCAAAAACAGCATATATCAGTGTCAGGTGTTAAATATTCTAAGCTGATTGTATCAATCTGAAAGAGGGAAAATCTATTAACTAGAAAAGTGAAAAACAGAAGATTAGACCAATCACCTACATTTAAATTACATCAAAAGGGTAGAAAAATAGTGAAAAGAAACAAAAATTCCCCAAAATTAAATGATAAAAATACTATCAATTATAATAATCTTCACAATAAATGAAAATGAATTATACTTTCTAAGTGAAAAGCAAAGGTTTTTAGCCTCCAATTTAAGAAAACTATTCTGTTTATAAGAGGAATGCCTAAAATGTTCAGTCACAAAAGTTTGAAAGTAAAAGAATGAAGACAGGTATACTGCATGAAAACCAACGAGCCAAAAGGAAGCTAGTGTAGCAATATCAACATTATAAAAACTTAGACAATAATTCAAAATGAACTACTGAATATAAAGTATATCACACTGTATTGTGCCCCAAATGTCTATGAATTTAATGCATAGCTTTACAATGTATAAATGAAACAACGAATATTACTGAAGCAGAACAGATAAATCCATCATCTTGCAGAAGATTTTAACACGTCTTTCTCAGTAACTTATCGATCAGGTAGAAGACAAGTGATTGAATGTATAGAAAATTTAATCCATAAACTAACAAACTTAATTAATAGATAATATAAAATAACAGTCTTAAATTGAGAAAAATTCTTTCCAAGGATACGTGGAATATTTATTAAAATGAAACACATGCAGTAAGACAAAAATTTCAAAGAACTGATTTCATACTGAACATAACATGGTTAATTTGGAAATTAAAATTATTTTTAGAATCTCAGACATGGAACTTTAAAAATGTACCTCCAGGTAGCTCACTGTATCTATTCATTAGTAATTAATAATGTCAAAAATACTTTGGTTTATACACACACACAGATGTGTTTATAATAACTCTTGGAAAGCCAAGAAAGTTGCATCTAAAAAAACTTTATACCATTTACATGGGACAAGAGGCAAATGTTAAAATAGGATAGAAATTAATAAAATAAAAAATATTATGCTAGAGAAACTGAACAAAGCTAATATTTGGTTGTTTTAAAAGAATAATAAAATAGACCAACTCTGGCAAGATATATTATGAAAACATCATAGAAAAATAGCACAAATAAAATTATTTCGAGAATGAAAAAAGCAAAATAGCAAAAGGTTAAACGGTGATTTAAAAAAGTAGTTTATTTTTTCAACTTTTTGACAATATATGCAACATTTAATTGAAATGGACAAATTCTTTAAAAAATCAACTAATCTGACCAAAGGAGAAATCTTAAATTTCTAGAGTCCTATAGCCATTAAATACCTTGCATCAGTAGTTAAAAAAATAAATGAATTAAAAAAAAAACTTTCCACAATGAAACACTAGGCCCAAATGATTTTATAGATAAATTATACCGATGAAGAAATAAATCATCCTAAACCTTCACAAACACTTTTAAAAAACAAACAAACAAACAACAACAACAAAAAAAGAGGCTACAATTCCCAAATTATGTTATATACCTAGCACAACACAGATATATCAAAGCCAGACAAGGAAAATGTGTGAAAAAAGTTACAGGTTAATCTTACTCGTGAATATGGAGCGGAAACCTAAATCCCTTCAGCTAATGACTTGTAAAAAGATAACATACAATGACCAAGTTAGTTTTATTTCAAGAATGCAAAGTAAATACCAAAATTGTAAAACTTCTAAAAGTTATTCATCATGTTACATTGAGAAGATCATGTTAAACTCTTTTATTCTGATTACTGTTTTCTAATTCTAATTTTAATTCTCTTAATGTTTGCTTCTTATAATTTGAAGGTATGTTTTTATGGGCATTCACATTTAGAATGGAGTGGAGCATTCACTTGGATTTATTCCTTTTTGATTATGAAATATATCTCTGTTTTTAGCAATGTTTGGTTTTTTTGTTTTTTGTTTTTTTTGTTTTTTTTTTTGAGACGGATTCTCGCTCTGTCGCCCAGGCTGGAGTGCAGTGGCCGGATCTCAGCTCACTGCAAGCTCCGCCTCCCGGGTTTTCGCCATTCTCCTGCCTCAGCCTCCCGAGTAGCTGGGACTACAGGCACCCGCCACCTCGCCCGGCTATTTTTTTGTATTTTTTTTTTTTTTAGTAGAGACAGGGTTTCACTGTGTTAGCCAGGATGGTCTCGATCTCCTGACCTCGTGATCCGCCCGTCTCGGCCTCCCAAAGTGCAATGTTTGTTTTAAAGTCTACTCTATCTGGTATTACTATGACTGCCCTAGCTTTTCTTGGTTAGGGTTTGTATGGTATGTCTTCTGTTATCCTTTCACTTTTAACAGCTACGTGTTCTTACGCCCCAAGTTGTGAGTCTTAAACAGGATATAACTTGGTTTTGTCTTTATACTCAGTCTGACAATCTTTGCTTCTTGGAGCATGTACCCATTTATATGTAATGTAATTACTGTTGTATTGCGTTTATTGTCCTCCACTTTTTTCTGTTTGTTTGTTTTCTACTTGACCCACTTGTTTCACATTCTTTGGCCTCTCCTGTCTTGACTTCTTTTAAATCAATCAGACTTTTCATTATTCTCTTTCTTTCCTTTATTAATTTATTGTTATTTGTTATTTTTTATTCTTTTAGCTTTTACCCTAGAGATTACATCATTTATTGATGTGTTATGTCTAAAATAAGTTATTGCCTTTCCACTTCTTTGGTTATGCTCAAAATCTGAGACATTTTAAGTTCACTTAAATGGGTATATTCCATTATACCTGTCTAATGAGTTCCAATCTTAATATATTTTAAATTTTTCTAATTTCCATTTGTTTCTTCTTTTGAATATATATATATATGTTTCTTCTTTTGCAGTCTTGCTGTCATATATTTTAATTTCCCATGTTTCAAACCTCATATTATTAATACCATTATCTTTCTATACAGTTGATTTCAGTCCATGTGCCTGTATATTCACTGTTTTGCTTTTCCTTCTTTCAATTCTGTGATTCCCTGCAGAATTACCATTTTTTTGGTATTAGAATCAACTATATGAACTTGCCATTATTCCATCGGTTTTCGTCAACACAAGCATCACTATCATATAGTTCAACCCCCAATATTACCTTAACTCATTTGTCTGAATAACCTGTGTGATTTTATAAGATGGAGTCTTGTTTTGTTGCTCAGATGGGAGTTCAGTGATTATTCGCAGGTGCTATTGTAGTGCTACAGCTGCAAACTGCTGGATTAAAAATGTTCTCCTTCCTCAGCTTTCTGAGAAACTGGGACTGCAAGGCATCCACTACTGCACCTGGCTGTGAGACTCTTGTCTGTTTTTTCTTTTGTCTCTTGGTCATGTGGCCCTGATTTTTGGTGTGTGTACTATTTTCTTTAAATAGAGTTTTAATTACACAAAGCGCACAAATGTTAATGTGTGCCTTGATGCCTTTTTTAGATATGTGTATCCCTGTGTAATTTCCACCTAGATGAAGGTATACAGCATTTTTAGCAGTTCAATAGGTTCCCTCATGCCCTCTGCCAATTATTATCTCTCCAAGAATAGGTGGGGGAGTTATACTTGTTTTAAATTTCATGTGAATGAGATCATAGAGTTGATGTTTCTCCCTTAACTTTATGTCTGCGAGTTGATCCATGCAGTATCTATCAGGATTTTGTTCTTTTTCATTTTTGCGTAGTATTCCATTGCAAAAATGGAATTTTTTTATTCAGTTGAAATTTATTTATACAGTTACAAATTTTTACACGGTTGAAATTTTTTTCAAATATATTTATCCATTCTACTATTTATGGACACTTATTTTTCATCATGGTGCTTTTATAAAGAATGTAGCTATAAACATTCTGGTGCATATCTTTTGGTGGACATGAGCACTCATTTTGGGAGAAGATTTATATACTGGTAATTACAGTTACTAGACCATAATATGTATGTATATTTTGATTTAGTAGGTACTCCTAAATAGTTTTACAGAATGATTGTGCCAATTTATATTCTTATTAGCAATTTAAGAGAATTCCAGCTGTTCTCCATCCTCCTAAACACCTGATAATGTGAGTCTTTTAAATTTAGTTTTTCTTGTAAGTATATAGAAGTGTCTCATTGATCTTTATTTGTATTTCTCTGATGCTTGAACACTTTTTCATATGTTTATTGGCTATTTCAAAATCCTCTATTGTGCTGGACAAAAAGGTGAGACCTCATTTCTACTAAAAATACAAAAAATTAGCCGAATGTGGTAGCACATGCCTGTAATCCCAGCTACCTGAAGGGCTGAGGTGGGAGGATCACCTGAGCCTGGGAGAGCTAGGCTGCAATGAGCTGTGATCATGCCACTGCAGTCCAGCCTGGACCACAGAGTGAGACCTTATAAAAAAAAAAAAAAAAAGAAAAAGAAAAAGAAAATCAATCCTATATTGTGAAGTGCTTGTTCATCTTTCTTTCTTATTTTTGTCAGGTTTATCAAAATTTTTCTAATTTATTTGTAGAAACTTTTTTTAATACTCTGAATTTGAGTTTACAGTTGAATGTTTGTACTGGAAATATCTCTTTCATGTTTATGGCTTATCTGTTTATTCTCTTAATGGTGTCTTTTAACGAAAAGGAATTCTTTATTTTGATTAAATCCAATAGATAAATCTTTTCTTTTCTAGTTGGTATATTTTTGGTCTTGATAAACAGACATTTACCTTATTCAAAGATAATTAAAGGTCTTTTCTACTATGCATCTCCTAGAAAACTAATTTATTTTTATTATCATATTTAGTTCATTGATTCATCTTGAATTAATCTTTTTTGTATAGTATGAAATGGGTGTTATATTAGCCAGGAATCTTCAGAGAAACCCAACCAATAGGATAGACAGATACATACACACACACATACTACAGTTTATTATAAGGAATTGTCTCACTCCATTGTGGAGGCTGAGAAGTTCCAAAATTTGTAGTCAGCAAGTAGAGATCCAAGAGCACTGATGGTGTCATTCCAATAAAGAGCCAGCAGGCTTGGGACTTGAGGATAACCAGTGTTTCAGTTTGAGTCTAAAGGTTGGAAAAAACCTATATTCCAGCCTAAGGCTGTCAGGTAGAAGAAATTTCCTCTAACTCAAGGGAGGGTTAGCCTTTTGTTTTATCTATCCAGGCTTTTAATTGACGGGAAGAGAGACACCCACATTAGGAAGTGTAATCTGCTTCACTCATTCTACCGATCCAAATGTTAACCTCACCCAAAAACTCCCTCACAGACACACCCAGAATAACGTTTGACCAAACACCTGGGCACCCCATGGCCCAATCCAGGTGATACACAAAGTTAACCATCGTAAAGGTCAAAGTTGGCTTTTATCTGTGTGTGTGTGTGTGTGTACACATACATTGTTGTTTTTCATCACGGTGAATACTACACAAACGTATTTTGTATGTCAGATAAATACAAAAGAAAGCTCAATAAGACACTTTTATATACCTATATGTATACATATAAACACATGTGTGTATATCCATATAGATGTGTGTATATATGTGTGTACACATACACACATATATATTTGACCTATCACCATTTCAAAAAACGACCATCCTATTTCCACTGAATTTTGTGTGTATCTTTTGTCATTAATGATATGTCTGTATAAGGTGGTGGTTAACACAATCAGTAAGGTTGACTGAAAATATAGCTATATATACGTTTGTAAGTATTTTAAAATATTTTCTATTTTTACTAAAGTAATAAATGTGTGTAGTTAAAAAATAACGCAGTATTAAATAATTCTACTTCACTCCTTTATCCTCCCCTAATCCTACTTCCTATAAGTGATGGCTTTCATATTTTTTCTGTTCTAATTAATACTTATGTTGCTACTTCTTGATTTATGAATGTTTCATATTATATACTGATTTCTTGTTTTATTAGTTACAATTTTTATTTTTACATATCCACCTCCCATTTCCTTTCCTCCATCTAATCAATATATCTACATCACCATTTGTGATTAAATCATTAATTAATGTTTATATTGCTATGATCATATTGTTTTCTGACTAGACGAGCAGTATACAGTCATTGTTTTGTACAACCTTTTGCTTTTTTGGCACTGACAATTGCTTTGTTTCATAATTTAATTAGTGTTCTGTGTATAAGGGAGCCACTTCTCTCGAAGTGCTCCAAAGACCTGTCAAATACCTGTCAGTAATTTTCCAAGGGTTCAGACACATTTTCAAGGACCTATATGCATCCCACCCCCAGAGACTTCCTCGTATAAGCCTTGGTGAACTTGGTCTCCCAGCTTACAGTGTTACAACAGAGAAGCAGAGTTTTTACCTCATTTCCTATTCCTTTGTATAGAGCCAGTTTGCAGTTTTGATTGTTTTTCCTCTTGGAATCTCTTAGGTTCTACTTTTCATCCCTGGTGTTCTGAAATTGTGTGATGCTGCATGTGGCTGGCATAGGTCTTTTTAATTTAATTTAATTAACATTTTGCACATTTCACCGTATGCTTCATGGGCTCAATCTGGCCATTACTCAGCAATTACTCAGCATTATTTATTTGATGATATTCTTCCCACAGTTTTCTCCCACTAGTCAGGTATGGGAGCTCCTGGATGGATCTAACGGGCTTTTCACTGTCTCTCTCCTTATATTCATCCCTTTATCACTTTAGTTCTACTATCTATTTTATTCTCTTCCATCTATTGTCTGTTCCTCCAAGTTCTTTTCCTATTTGCTTATTTTAAAAATTTTAATTAATTGATTTTTTTAGGAGCTAGGGTCTCACTCTGTTGCCCAGGCTGGAGTGCAGCAGTACGATCATGGCTTACTGCAGTCTCCAACTTCTAAGCTCAATTGATCCTCCTGCCTCAGCCTCCTGTGTAGTTGGGACTGCAGGGCATGCCACCACACCCAACTTATTTTATTTTTTATTATTCTGTAGAGTTGGAGTCTTGCTATGTTGCCCTGGCTGGTCTCAAACTCCTGGTCTCAAGCTATCCTCCTTCCTGGGGCTCCCAAAGTGCCGGGATTACAGGTATGAGCCACTAGGCGTGGCCTGCTTTAATTCCTGTGTCCCTTTTTGTCTTGGTCTATGCCTTTCATGTCGAGTCTCTTCTCTCAGGTATCGGGACTTTGAGCTGCCCATTCATATTTAGCAGCAAGACTTTAAACTCATTGGAAGCTCTGGGTATCTGCATCAGCTATCCACAGTGGACCTCCACCATGGTGCAGTTAGATGGCCAGCTTTTTTGTCTCTCTGGTACACAGCCCCCCTAATGACAGGCCTTATAAGCCTTTTTATTTGTGACCACTTGGTTTCTCCTGAAAATAATCCTGCAATCTCCCCACCTAGTGGTAGGGGTTATGCCCAGTGACTGACTCCTGGGAACAGGGCAAGGGAAGAGACGAGGGGCGTGAGCATTCTGGATGTAAACTTACTTATTCCTTTTGTGGTTTCCCCACATCTGCAGCCTCTTAATTCCAAAGATAATAAAACTCCCATTCCCTGCAGAGATAGGAATGGATATTTCCATGGCCACACATGGAAGACAAGGAGATTGGAATAGACATAGGGGTGGCACCTAACTGCTCAGTACAGATGTGCAACGTTGGAAACTGGTGCCCCCAAGTCCCAAACCTCCCCAGAGTCCCGTGGGGAAAATTAATTTGTTTTTAACTGTGACTACCTCTGTAGGCACAAATATTTCTGTTTTATTAGCTCTCCTGACTCATTTACCCAGACTCTGTTTTCCGTCTTTGAAATCTAACTTACTTCTATGAACACTGTTGATTCATCCTCTATTGTCTTTATCTTTGTGGGCTATTATTACTTCAGTTACTTTACTCTTGCACCAATAGAGTTTTGGGAGAGTAAAACAATTCTTATTTATATCTAAATCTCTTTACACACACGCAAACGCACACATAATTATTCCCAAAATAAACAGAGAATGCTTATTTAAAAATAAAACTTGTACTTTCACAAAGATTGACACAAAGAAAATCTCAACCAACTATAAAAGGTAAAAATACAAGCCCATATTCTGTGATTAAAATACAATAAAATGCATAGCAAAATAATAATCCTATCCACTTGTCAACAACAGCAACTGTTACCAGCCCCACTATTGTTATTATAAATATTATTATTACTACTAGTAGTAAATAACTCCTGGAATAAAGAGGAATTCAAAATAACTTATAAACTCTTTAAAAATGAATAGTAATGAGAACATTACATGTAAAGATATGTGAATATGCACATGTATATGGATAGTCTAACACACATATCAGAAAATAAAGAAAATTTAAAAATAAACATAAAAAATTTAAAAAAATAAAATACATAAAACTAAAACTCAAGAAACTAGAAAATTGATGAAAAAATAAACTGAAATTCTACGTGACTATTTCATAAAGATAATGGGAACAATTACTAAAATAGAAGTTTAAACAAATAAACCAAAACTCAGAAAGGTTGCTTAATAAGATTAATAAAAATCAAAATTTTCACAAGCCTAATCAAGAAGAATAAAGAATGAAAAAGTAAACAACATTAGAAAAAATGGGGTAGATGCATAAAGATTGAGAACATTATGAAAAGTCATGTGTAATCTACACACAGCTTTATGGTAACAAATGTGAACATTTAAACTAGGTTTTTAAAGATAATAAAAGTGGAAAAAAATCAACTAAAGGTAGGATCGACTACCTAAATATATTAAGAACCATAGAATAAAATGAAAGGGACTCACATATCAATCCCTAAAAATGTTAACAGGATCAGATAGCTTTATGGGTAAGTTCTACCAAATTCTTTTTTTTTTTTTTTTTTTTTTTTTGAGATGGAGTCTCGCTCTGTCGCCCAGGTTGTAGTGCAGTGGCCCAATCTCGGCTCACTGCCAGCTCCGCCTCCTGGGTTCACGCCATTCTCTTGCCTCAGCCTCCCGAGTAGCTGGGACTACAGGCGCCCACCACCACGCCTGGCTAATTTTTTGTATTTTTAGTAGAGACGGGGTGTCACCGTGTTAGCCAGGATGGTCTTGATCTCCTGACCTCGTAATTTGCCCGCCTCGGCCTCCCAAAGTGCTGGGATTACAGTCGTAAGCCATCGCTCCCGGTCTATTCTATGAAATTCTTACTGAATAAAAATGATACTATATACCCTATCAACTCTTTCAGACCAGAAAAATAAAAATGTGAAACTCCTCAACTAATTCTAGAATCCTAGTTTAACTTCACACCTAAACCAAATAAAGAGCTTTTTACAACAGTCAACAAAGGAAAAGGAAAGAAAAAAAAACTAGCCATGCTTACATTTGAACATATACTCAAAGATACTCAAAGAAACAATACAGATATTATTGTAACAATAATATAAAAAATAGCAAGCTTCGACTCACTGTGGTTAACCCAGGAAGACAGAGTGGATTCAACCTCAGAGGATCTATCTTATAATTAACTAACTTAAAAGATTGAACAGAAAAAAATGTGATAATCACAAAAGATGATAGATTTTAATATCCATTCTTATTAAAATTATTAGCAAGCTAGTTATAACAAGGAAGATATTTGTTAAAGTAAGAATTAAGAATCACAGCAAATATTTTAAAATAGTAAAATATTGGAAGTCTTTCTGTTTAAATCAGAAACAAGAATGCTAACACTCCCTTCAGCTTTTCACATTCTTCTCAAAGTTTTAGCTAGACAACAAAAAGAGATTGTAAAATTGAAAAAGAAAAGAAAGGTCGCCTCTAAATAGTTGACTTAATACATGAGTTTCGTATGAGATTAAAGTAAAAAGTTCACCATACTAATAACTTTCCTCAGCTCCAGCCATCGCCACGTAGAAAAGATAATTTAAAAAAGATGCTAATCTGAAAAGAACCCAAGTAATAATTAACTAAATTCTTAGGGAAAATACCTTTCTTTTCAAAGTTTTCTTCGGTGATCTTATTTGAGTGTCAGGCTAATGTACTGAACTATTTATTTGCGTTATGTGTGTGTGTGTTTGTGTGTGTGTATTCGTATGTGTTTATTGGTTTGTGCGTATTTGTACTGGTTTGTGTATGTGTGTGTGTTGGTTTGTGTGTATGTGTAATTGTGTGTGTAAGTGTGTATTGGTTTGTGTATGTGTGCATCAGTTTGTGTATATGTGTATTTGTATGTGTATGTGTGTATTAGTTTGTGTATTTGTGTATTGGTGTGTGTAGGTGTATTTGTATGTATATGCCTGTATTGGTTTGTGTATGTGTGTATTTGTGTATGTGTGTGTGTACTGATTTTTGTGTGTGTATTTGTATGTGTGTATGTATATAGGCCCGTATATGTATTGGTTTGTGTATTGGTTTTTGTGTGTGTATTGGTTTGTGTGTGTTTATTGGTTTGTATGTGTGTATCGATTTGTGTGTGTGTATTGGTGTGTATGTGTGTTTTGGTTTGTGGGTATGTGTGTAGTGGTTTGTGTGTGTAGTGGTTTGTGTGTGTGTATTGGTTTGTGTGTATGTGTGTAGTGGTTTGTGTGTATCTGTGTAGTGGTTTGTGTGTGTATTGGTTTGTATGTGTTGTGTATAAATATGTAGTGGTTTGTGTGTGTGTATTGGTTTGTGTGTATGTGTGTAGTGGTTTGTGTGTGTGTATTGGTTTGTGTGTATGTGTGTAGTGGTTTGTGTGTGTGTATTGGTTTGTGTGTATGTGTGTAGTGGTTTGTGTGTGTGTATTGGTTTGTGTGTATGTGTGTAGTGGTTTGTGTGTGTATTGGTTTGTGTGTATGTGTGTAGTGGTTTATGTGTGTGTGTATCGGTTTGTGTATGTGCATATTGGCTTGTGTGTGTGTGTTGGTTTGTGTGTGTATTGGTTTGTGTGTAGTGGTTTGTGTGTAGTGGTTTCTGTATGTGTGTGTATTGGTTTGTGTGTTTGTGTATCGGTTTGTGAACATGTGTATTTGTATGTATATGTGTGTACTGGTTTCTGTATGTGTGTACTGCTTTGTGTGTATGTGTATTGGTTTGTGTATGTGTGTATTGGTTTGTGTAGTGGTGTGTGTGTATGTGTATTTGTGTGTGTGTGTATTGGTTGGTATATGTGTGTTGGTTTGTGTATGTGTGTATTGGTTTGTGTGTTTGTGTATCGGTTTGTGAACATGTGTATTTGTATGTGTATGTGTGTACTGGTTTGTGTGTATGTGTATTGGTTTGTGTATGTGTGTAGTGGTTTGTGTAGTGGTGTGTGTGTACGTGTATTTGTGTGTGTGTGTGTGTATTGGTTGGTATATGTGTGTTGGTTTGTGTATGTGTGTATTGGTTTGTGTGTATGTGTATTGGTTTGTGTATGTGTGTTGGTTTGCTTGTGTGTGTATTTCTCCTTTACTCTTCCTCTGCCATCCCATGAAAGTGGACCTTTTCCTGTACTAACTCGAGACAGGTACTGAGCCTAGGGCTGAAAAGGGAGCTGTCTGTAGCCTGCATTCTTCCCTGCTCTCTCAGGAGCTCACGGAAGAGGTCATGCTACCCACCAGTGCCAAACACCAGAGAAGAGGGGAGGCCTTTGAAGATGACAGGGAGGTAAGAGGACGTGCCTTCTGCTGTTCTGAGGAGGAGGTCAGAGTCCAAAGAGAGCGAGGACGCAACCGGGCTTCACCTGTGGGATGTGAGGAGGCCTCAGGATGATGGCTCGTACTTCACCTGTGAAGGCAGGGCCTTGGGGTGCTGATTTCCAGCCTCCACCAAGGCTGGGCATGGACGCGAGAGTGACCTAACTTAAAGGGACATTCCGGGTTTGGGAAGGAGCATAGCTGGGGTGACTTGGAGAGCCTTAAGCATCAGAGGCCCCTCATCTCTTTTCCCTTTTGGACCCTAAAGGAGGCAGGATGGCTGGTGGTTAAGAATCTGGCATCTGAAGTCAGCCATGTGCTGAGGGCAACAAGATACAGAGCGGGAGCCCATGCCCTTGTGGACAACGCGAAGCCACCATGACACCTGTCAGGGCCAACGCTAGGAGGAGAATCAACGTCCACTTTGTTTTAGGTTTCCTTTTTTCTTTCCCGTTTCAGGTGGTCCGTTCCAACCCTAAATGATGAACTCTGTGAGAGTCAGTTTCCTCTTCTGTAAACTGCAGACAGTCCTCATAGCATCCTTGTGAGAATGGAAAAGCTAAGATGTCCAGTGTGCTTGGCACAGTTGTTAACATGTCATAAACACCCCAAACATGTCAGGCATTATTATTATTGTTATTGTTATTGTCATGAATAACATCGAATCAAAATACATACTGAAAGCCTATGAGAAACATACAGATAAATAGAGAGAAGCATAGCACTGGTGGTAGATTATAATTGCATTTTTCTGATTTGATACCATATTTTATTCTTAACTCACTTAATATATCAAAGTCAGAGGAGCCTATTGATAAAATTGATTTAATAGTAATGTATCAAACCTTGCAGAGATAATGCTTGCTTTTTTTTTTCTAGTGCCCATGGAATATTTACAGCAATAATTACATTCACCCTTTAAAAGATCTGAATAAATTCTTTAAAATGTTGTAACGCCTGTATTGCCTAATTGCCATACAAACTATATATAAATAATAGAATTTAAATGAGAAACTTCTTGAAATTTAATAAACATTCCTATGTAACTCAGTAAAAGGTGTCACACAGCTATAAGTATAGACTATTTGTAAAATAATGAGACAACATAAGACAATGTATGAGCTGCAGCCAAAGCTGTACTTATTATTACAATAATAATCTTAAATGTTTTTCATATTGGGCAAGACAAAAATAAGTATACTGACCATTACATTCAACAGATCAGCAACAAAAGCGGGAAGCATAAGAAAAGTGGGAGGAAGGAATTAACAGAAATAACGAGCATAAATATGCATTCAGCAGAATTGCTATAAATGAGATTGGTTTCTCTGAAATGACAAATAAAATATTCAAACCCAAGAAATCTAATCAAGAAAAAATGAGACCAAAATAGGATTGAGAATAAAGATATAATCACAAATATGAAGAGGATTTATAGACTTTTAAGAGATTTCTATGAACAACTCTGTTAAAAATGGAAATTGCATAAAATTGATCATGTTGCGAGAAAAATGCATTTAAAGTGGCTTATGAAAATCTAGAAAATACAAATAAACCAGAGACTCTTAAAAAATAAAGGATTGTAAAAGAACTATGTGTGTATTTCTATGTGTATGTGTGTATCAGTTGTATAAGGATGCTGGGACCAGAGAGTTTTACAGGCAAAGTTTATCAATCCTCTAAGGAAAAGGTAAATTCACTGTATTTTAACGATTATACAGAATTGAAAAGTTGGAAGGGTTACTCTCTCTGTCTCTCTCTCTCACACACACAGAAATTTAAAATGAAGAGAATATATTCTGAAAAAGAGGAAATACTGTATTTGGATAACATGGTAACCTACCTGGAAAATTCAACAAAATCAACAGAAAAACTGCTTGAATTAACAAGAGGGCTGGCCGGGCGCAGTGGCTCAAACCTGTAATCCCAGCACTTTGGGAGGCCGAGGCGGGCGGATCACAAGGTCAGGAGATCGAGACCACAGTGAAACCCCGTCTCTACTAAAAATACAAAAAATTAGCCGGGCGCGGTGGCGGGCGCCTGTAGTCCCAGCTACTCAGGAGGCTGAGGCAGGAGAATGGCGGGAACCCGGGAGGCGGAGCTTGCAGTGAGCCGAGATCGCGCCACTGCACTCCAGCCTGGGCAACAGCGTGAGACTCCGTCTCAAAAAAAAAAAAAAAAAAAAAAAAAAAAAAAAGAGGGCTAAGGGGAGTGGAATATTAAATAATGTAATATAAAAATAATCACTATTAGAGATAACCAGTTGATACATTTAATTTAGAAAATTCCTATTTATTACAACATCCCTAAACAAAGATTGTTCAGAAATAAATTCAACAAGAAATGTGCAGGACCTGTATGTGGAAAAAAAACCGTACAAAATTTTACCCAGGGCTGCACAGGTCAACACAGCAGGACGGACAGGGTGGCAAGTCCTAGGCTCAAAGAAAAAGACGTTGATATCAGAGCACTGGGTTGTGATTTGAAGATTCAGCTGTTGAGTACAGGTCTTTTTCATGACTGAGTATCTCCTCAAAGGAAAGAAATTGATCTACTATTAATAAAAAGACATTGGCATGCGCATGTTTATTGCAGCACTAATCACAATAGCAAAGACATAAAATCAACCTATGTGTCCATTACGGGTGGATTGGATAAAGAAAATGTGGTACACATACATCATGGAATACTACACAACGATAACGACAAATCAAATAATGTCTTTTACAGCAATTTGGGTGGAGCTGGAGGCCATGATTCTAGGTGAAGTAACTCAGGAATGGAAAACCGAATACCACATGTTCTCACTTAAAAGTGGGAGCTAAATATGTTGTCCAAATGGACATAAAGATGAGAACAATAGACACTGAGCACCCCAAAAGGGGAGAAGGAAGGGAGGGGAGCAGGGCCTGTAAAACTATTGGGTACCACGCTCACTACCTGGGCAATGGGATCAATAGAAGCCCAAATCTCAGAATCAGGCAATACACCGGTGTACCACACCTGCACATGTACGCCCTGAGTCTAAAATTTATAAAAAGTAAGAAAAAAATCAATAGAAATACAATCTAGATACTATTAAAACAAAACAAAACAAACATGTTTTTGTTTGTTTGTTTTTTGTTTTTGAGACGGAGTTTTGCTCTTGTTGCCCAGGCTGGAGTGCAATGGCGCAATCTCGGCTCACCGCAACCTCCGCCTCCCAGGTTCAAGTGATTCTCCTGTCTCAGCCTTCTGAGTAGCTGGGATTACAGGCGTGTGCCACTAGGTCCGGCTAATTTTATATTTTCAGTAGAGACGAGGTTACTCCATGTTGGTCAGGCTGGTCTCGAACTCCTGACCTCAGGTGATCCACCCACCTCGGCCTCCCAAAGTGCTGGGATGACAGGCGTGAGCCACGGCGCCTGGCCGAAAACATGTCTTTTTCAAGTCTTTGGGAGAATTTTAATAAAGAGATTAGTAAGAAATTCCCAGAAGCCTGGATACATGTAAATAAAGTGAAGCTGACGAGGACCAACCCTGTGTTGGGAAGAAGGGCCCTCCCTAGTTGAGATTAGATACCTCACCCCTCCCCACTGAGGACATGAGTAAGCAGGGTCCTGCCTTGATGGCGGCACACGTGGTGAAGCTAGGAGAGAAAGCAAGTTCTCTTCCTATGGGGGCATCTGCGCATGCACACCTCCCATTTCCATGGTTGCCAGCCCCGTAAGCACCCTGTGTCTGACCTTCCCACTGTTTACTTCCAACATGGGGAGCTTCCTTGACCTCCCAGGGGCAGGAGGCCGGGAGGAGCACCATCCGAGGTCTCAGACTCTGGAATTAACTTGCAGCTCAAGAGAGATTATTGACTGCATGTTGTACGTGGGGACCTGCTTCACAGACGGGGATGTAGTCCCGGGCCTCTGTCCCAGAACCTCCACCTTGACCCCTAGGCTTAAAGTTGTTGTTATTTTTGTTTTATTTCAATATCTTTTGGGGGCACTAGTGGTTTTGGTTACATGGATGCATTCTATAGTGATGAATTCTGAGATTTTAGTGCACCTGTCCCCTGAGCAGTGTACATTGTACCCGATATGCAGTCTTTTATTCCTCAAGCCCTTCCAACTTCCCCAATCCCTGAGTTTCCAAAGTCCATTATATCACTGTATGTCTTTGAGTCCTTATAGCTTAGCTGTAAGTGAGAACACGTGGTATTTGGTTTTCCGTTCCTGAGTTACTCCATTTAGAATAATGACCTCCAGCTCCATCCAAGTTGCAGCAAAATACATTATTTTATTCCTTTTTGTGGTTGAGTAGTATTCCATGGTGTATATCTACTACATTTTCTTTATCCACTCACTGGTTATCTTAGATCTCAGACCTGAAACTGTAAAAATTCTAAAGATAACATTGGAAACACTTTTCCTGACATCCAGGCAAAAAAAAATCGTAACTAAGACCCCAAAAGCAAATGCAACAAAAATAAAAATAAATAAATAGGATCTAGTTAAACTAAAAAAACTTCTGCACAGCAAAAGAAATAATGGACAGAGTAAACAGGCAACTCAGGCTGAAAGATAAAGGAGAAGGCAGGTGGCTTTTTCATCTGTCAAGGGTCTCAGAAGACAGTCTGCCCAGTTGATTGACACTCAGTCCAGTCGATTCACCTCCGGCTGTCCACATTAACCGATTTCCTAGATAATTTCTAAATATTCACCACACTTTTCTACAGACTGGGTTTGCTGGGATCAAACCAGGGTGGACTAGGAAAGTTTGAGTCTTCACTCTCATCAGCTTCCTTCCTGCCCCCACCCCCAAGCCACTTTAAATAAAGACGAGATCTAAGTAGAAAGTGATGCACTCGCTATGAACACCCAGCTTCAAGAGAAGTGCCCTAAATGCCTCCGGTAGAGAAAACCTCAGTGCATCGTATGCTTGTTTCCATATGCAAATGAAGGCTTCACCAACTTCCACCCCTCTTTGCTGCCTGGCATATTGTGATTGGCAGGGTTGTGCTTCCTACCCTCTATATGCAAATACACCTCATATTCACTAACGCACAGTTTTAAGCCAACCCCACAGGTGGGAGGTCGGAAAAGCAAAGGGCTTCTTTTTTTTTTCTAGTTCTTATCAGTCAATCAGCCAAGCTAGTTTATTTAATTTTATACACTAGCTCAAAGTCACAGCCAGTGTCTGAAAGGCCTGAGGGGCTTCTCAGAGGTTTCCTAATTTTGTGCAACCAGCTCTTGACTTTCATCTGCACCAAGGTGGGCAGTCAAGATGAATGAGTGAGTAGAAATATGACACAGGAAGGCCCTGAATAGACTCAGTGGTCAGGAGACATTAATCTTGACGTGTGTGATCTACTTTCTCGGAAGAGCTAAAGTCACCCTTTCTGCCCACCACACCTCATTTATCTGGTTAATCTCCCATAACTTGGACCTTATGATTAACCCTGTAAGTCAGCTGTGCTCTGGTGGGTCTTTGCCCCTCTGAGTTTCCACAATGGCATAGATTTTTGCAATCTCTCCTCTGACCCATTCCTAGACATCAGCCTTCACACCATCTGGGGCTGCCCCTCTCCTTTGTGACTTTGACCTTAAACAGCCCAGTCCTATAAATACCACCACTAAGGTCAACGCCAGGTGCAAAGAGCATGGTTTGGTGTGCAATGCCTCAGCACCTAGTTGGTGCCAGGCCCCGAGGGATGTGCTGTTGGGAGTGCAGAGATGATTTATGCTCAGAGAAAGGAGACGTTCACTCTTTAACCTGGCGAGGCATGTTCTGCAATTGAGGAATGTTCCTAGGAAGGATGGCAGGTGGAAGCTTACTGCTGGCTTGTGGAGGCAGAGGTGATTGAGCAGCCTTGCTTAGCAGACAGGCATTTGTCAGGCGGGAAAAACAAGGGTAGAGTGGAATCACAAGGATGATGTGATGACAACTTTAGTGTGAGGGAAAGAGCATGCAGAAAGGCTGTTTGGTGATGTTAACCTGGGTCATTCCTCTCTCCTAACTGGATAAGGCACAAAGACAGTAGCTACTGCGTTTACCATTGTGCAGAAATTTCAGATGCACCGTCTTATCATTGGTTCCGCGATTCTGGATGCCCTCAATCACACTGAGGATTTTAAAAAGGTTTAAGAAAATAGAGATGGGGAGAGAACCAGTTAGATGAATTTCTCTGGAAAAAGTTGGATAGGGGTCCTACATCCCTCCTCACAACCTCACCTCAAGACAGGATGGAAGTGCTTCAAAAGCGTTGCTTGGGGAAGTTGGTGTGTGCCCTGCAGCCAGGAGGTCACAGGTGCTGGTGGCTGCCTCCTCTTGGGAAACCCGGAGGTGGCTGATTTGTCAGCAGAACAAGAGAGAGAGAGTTTTAGCAGCCTTGGGACAGCCTGCTCCCCAGAGTCCACAGGAATGCCTCCCACTGGCTGTGCAGGAGTTAATACCTTCTTGCAGGGCACAGCCACTCCCACAGGGAAACTCCCTGGGGATAGGCCCCTGGGAATTCAGGGGCTGAGGCCACGGTGAAAGGCATTACCTACTTCTTGGACAAATTTTTCAAAGTAGAACCCACAAAAGCAGCCCTCAAGAACCTGTGTCACTTTGAACAATCTGCCAGCCAAGTGAGAATCTCACTAAACTCTCCAGTCTCCCTCTCCCATGCTCCAACTGCCCAGGACCAAGAAACATTTGCTTGGAAGTGGGAAAAGAGGGAGGCATGACGGCAGGCTTCCCTGACTTCCCCGGCAGCCCATCTGCCCAGGAGAGGTCTCAGCTGTGCAGGTGGAGCTGGTAAATGGGAGAAGTCAAATTTGTAGAGAAATTGGAAACTGACTACCATGTAAGACTGGCTTTTAAAACCACTCAATTGGCGCTTCTGTGAATTCAGACTATTGTAAGAATTTTCTATTCTCGTGTGACTTGGAAAGTTATGGGAGCTCATCTAAGTTTGCACCCAGGAGATAAAGAAGAAATAACCCAGCAAGCAGGCTTAGAGGACAGAAGGAAGGAAGCAAAGGTCAAGTTGCATACCATGCCTCTGTTTGTTTCACACACTGGGGACAGCACTTAGGCTTTGAAAGAGTGGGTCTCAAAGGCTGGGGGTTGCGGGGGTATGCACACTTTTCATGGGTGCCTGTATTAGTTTGTCTTCACCTTGCTGATAAAGACATACCCAAGCCTGGATAATTTATAAAGAAAAAGAGGTTTGATGGACTCACAGTTCCACATGGTAGGGGAGGTCTCACAATCATGGCAGAAGGCAAAAACACATCTTACACGGTGGCAGACAAGAGGGAGTATGAGAGCCAAGTGAAAAGGGAAACCCGTTATAAAACCATCAGATCTCGTGAGACTTATTCACTACCATGAGAACAGTATGGGGGAACCCGCTCCCATGATTCAATTATTTCCCACTGGGTCCCTCCCACAACATGTGGGAATCATGGGAGCTGCAATTCAAGATGAGATTTGGGTGGAGACACAGCCAAACCATATCAGTGACCCAAACTTAATGTTTACAAAACCTAGAACACTCCAAGGTGCTAAAGACACATTTTGTTATTGTAGAAAGTGAGATAAGTAAACTTCACTTCCAAACCCCCCTCCCTTGCATTTTAGGGCGAGCAATGGTTGAAACATATAGAAATGGAGAAGTCATTTTTCAACATTGTTATGCAGTTTTCTAAATTCTAATGACTGTATAATAGTCTACTTAACCAATCTCTGATGGATGGACATTAGGTTACTTCCAATTTTTCACTATTAGAAACAACGCTATAATGAATATTCTTGTGCATAAATCTTTGTGATTTCCTCTGATTATATCCTATGGTGAAAACAGCAAAAGTGGGACTACTGAACTAAAGGAGGGAAAAATTGTAAGGCTTTTAAACATAATGCTGGTGTCCCCCAAACCTTGTACCAATTTATATTCTCATACTTTCACCTTAGCTCTAAGTTTCTACTCAATGGAAAAGAAATATTTTAAAGTCTTTTCTAACCTGATAAAAGATTACTGGAATGTAAAGGTTTTAATTTGCATTCCTTTGAAATCTAGTGAGAATAAATTTTCGGCCAGGCATGGTGGCTCATGCCTGTAAACCCAACACTTCGGGAGGCCGAGGCAGGCGGATCACTTGAGGTCAGGAGTTTGAGACCAACCTGGCCAACATGGCGAAACCCCATCTCTACTAAAAATACAAACATTAGCCGGGCATGGTGGCATGCACCTGTAATCTCAGCTACTCAGGAGGCTGAGTCGGGAGAATTGCTTGAACCTGGGAGGCAGAGGTTGCCATGAGGCAAGATCAAGCCACTGCACTCTAGCCTGAGTGACAGAGTGAGATTCCCTCTCAAAAAAAAAAAAAAAAAAAAAAAATTCTACGTTAACCAATGTATTTCCTCTTTTACAACTTTCCTTTGTCATTTCTTTGTTTTTTTAATTTTAGTTGAAAAATAACTGTATTTAATTATGGGGTACAATGTGATATTTTGTTACATGTATACACTGTAGAAAGATCAAATCAGCCTAAGTAACATATACATCACCTGAAATATTTATGAATTTTTTTCTGTGGTGAAAACATTTAAAATTTTCTATTTTAGTTATTTACAAGACATTATTAACTATAGTCACCTTGCTGTGCAATTTGTCACCAGAACTTATTCTTTCTACCTAGGTGAAACTTCAGAACCTTTGACCAACATCTTTCCTTTCCCTACCTTCCACACCCCCATTCCCTGGCAACCACCATTCTACTCTTCACTTCTACAAGTTTGACCTTTTTATTTATTTATTTATTTTTTTTTATTTATTTATTTTGAGACAGGATCTCACTCTGTCACCCAGGCTAGAGTGCAGTGGTGTGATCTCGGCTCACTGCAACCTCTGCCTCCCAGGTTCAAGTGATTACTCATGCCTCAGCCTCCTGAGTAGAGTTACAGACATGTGCCACCATGCCTGGCTAATTTTTGTATTTTTAGTAGAGATGGGGTTTCACCATATTGGCCAGGCTGATCTCGAACTCCTGACCCACTTTCCTCAGCCTCCCAAAGTGCTGGGATTATAGGCATGAGCCATCGTACTCAGCCAAGTTTGACTTTTTTAGATTCCATATATAAATGCGATCATGCTGTATTTGTCTCTCTGTGCCTGGATTATATCACTTAGTGTAAAGTCTTCTAAGTTCCTCTATGTCTCTCTTACAAGTCTTCATGTATTACCTTTCATTTGTATATATTTTCGTGTTCTTTATCTTTTTCATATTTGTTTATATGTTCTTTACATTATAAAGGCGTTGACTGCTTGTCTTATTTGATGTAAATTTCAACTACAGTTAGCTGTTTACCTTTTAGTAGTGATTTTTGCTACTTGGGTCTTTTAAATAGTATGTAGCAAAATCTATAAATCTTTTTCTATAAGATTTATTCTACTAAGGCTTTGTAATAAGAGAAAAATGTCTATGTTATAATTTTAGGTTAAAAGACAAGGTATGAAATTATATTTACAGTATAATTAGAGCTATATCACACACACAGCCCGACACACATGCACACACACCCCAAATTAAAACCAAAATCTTAATAGCAAAATCAAGAAGTTTGTCAAAATTTAACAATGGCTTAGGTTGAGAATTGGCCATGTTGATATTTTTTCTTTTTATTTCTATTTTTCTATACATCTTCTGTCTTGTGTGTGGAGACACAAATATGAGAAGTGAATCTTATTCAACAAACCCAAGTGTGCAAGAAATGTCATAATATTTTTATCAAATCAAGATAAATCTCACTTGAATTACCATCTAGCAGGGCTGTCAGGAGATTTTAGCCCACCTATTTTGTCTCTTCTGTCCCTTTTTAAAAAAAATTAATTTTTTAAATTTAATTTTTTGATTCCATAGATTATTGGGGAACAGGTGGTGTTACATGAGTAAGTTCTTTAGTGGTGATTTATGAGATTTTGGTGCACCCATCTCCCGAGCAGTATACACAGTGCCCAGTTTGTAGTCTTTAATCCCCCCCCTTCCCACCCTTTCCCTGTGAGTCCCCAAAGTCCATTGTGTCATTCTTATGCCTTTGCATCCTCATAGCATGGCTCCCACTTATGAGTGAGAACATACAACGTTTGGTTTTCCATTCCTGAGTTACTTCACTTAGAATAATAGTCTCTAGTCTCATCCAGGTCACTGTGAATGCAATTAATTCATTCCTTTTTAAGGCTGAGTAGTATTCCATCATATATATATATTCTCATATATATATACACATACATATATGAATTCATGTACGTATATATGGATATATGCATATATGTATATGTACAATATATGTATGAATATATATGCAATATATTGTATATATATTCGATACAATAGATATACAATACATTGTACATATATTCAATACAATAGATATACAATACAATATACAACATACAATGAATATATATACAATAAAAATATATGTGTATATATACACTATATATACACTATATACACACTATATATACACATTTTTTTATATTCCATCATATATATATATATACACACACACTATACACACACACACACACACACACACCCCTCAGTTTCTTTATCCATTCATTAATTGATGGGCATTTGGGCTGGTTCCACGTATTGGCAATTGTGAGAATTGTGAGTTGAACACTCTAAAATCCCAAAGGTTGAGCCAATAGTCACTAAACAGGAGCTCATAGTCTTCAGCTGATCCCGGTACCAGCCCCGGTCCTCATCCAAACTCTTCAATCCATGAGGAAAGACATTCTTCCAATCCTGACCTGCCACAGGCACAGGAGCTTTCCCAAGACCCAGAGCCCAGGTACAGGTTCAGCCTGTGTTTGCCACACTGGCATTCTGTTCTGAGGCCTCTGCCCCCTGTGGTCCTGCTTCTGGGCTGCGAAGTCCCAACCACCACTCCTTCCCATACATCCATCACACCCCTGCTTCTAACCTTCCCCACCCTCCACTTCAAAAACATGTGTGTCTCTCCTCTCTCCCAAAGAACTCAGGCCTGGGGAAAACAAAAGTCAGGAAGGGAGGTTGCCTTTAGGAAAACCCCAACGTGTCTACAGAAGGAATTTAAAGATATTGATTCAAGGTTTCAGTGAGACAGGAGGAGTAGGTTTTAGCGCTGCATCATGACCACAGTTAATGTTAATGTTAAAATATTATGCCATAAAAAAAAGACAAATTGGCAAGCTGATGGATATGTTACTTGATTGGATCATTCTATAATGTACATGTAGATCGAAACATCACATTGTACCCCATAAGTATACATGTTTATATTTAACTGTGAATTACATTTGTTTTAATTTTTTATCCATTTTTTATTGTAGAGATGAGGTCTCACCATGTTGCCCAGGCTGGTCTCAAACTCTCAGCCTCAAGTGATCCTCTCATCTTGGCCTCCCAAAGGGCAGGGATTACAGACATGAGCTACCATGTCCAGCCAAAAATTAATTTTTTATATAAAATAAGGAATTTAAATATCCCTTTCCTTTAAATCAGGATTTGTGGTGTCCACTCAGCTGACCTGTGTTCTCTTCCATAACTGCCCTCTTATTACTCAAAGCTGCAGTCCTTCTTCCTAACATCTTGCTATGGCTTCAATGTGTCCCCCAACATTCATGGGTTGAAAACCAAATCCCCATTCCAACAGTGTTGAGAGGCGGGACCTTTAAGAGCCACTCGGGTCTTGAGGGCTCTGCCTTCAAACCCAATGCTCGCTCTCTCCTCTGGGTGTCCTCAGATACTGTTTCCTGGCCTGGAATACTCCTCTTCCAAAGAATCCTCTTTGCCTGATCACCTGCCATCCCCATCTCAAGTCTCAGCAAAAAGCTACCTTCCCCGGGAAGCTTTCCCTGTCTCCTCATGCCTGGGCGAGTGCCATTTAGAGTACTCTTCACCTGGTGTTACATAGTCTATTTCCTTATTTACGTCCTTCTCGAGACTAGAAGCTCCAAGAGGCAGGGCCATGTCTGCAGTGCAGTGGGCACTCAGTGAATGAAAAAGTGAACAGTGCTCCCCTGCTTTTGTTGTCCTGTCCCACTGCCAGCATGCTGGTCCCTGGGCAATGCTGGGAGTGTGGGAGCTCTGCTCTGTACAGCTCATTACTCCAGTCACTTAATGTGGGAGATTGCCATTAGCTGTTGACATACCTGACTCCCCCAGCTGCTATGTGGACCACTTGAGGGAAAGGATCATGTCTCATTTGTCTTTACTTTCTGAGTGCTCAGCTTAGTGCCTGGCACACAACACACACACATGAGATTTTTGTGTGTGTGTGTGTGTGTGTAGTTCTTAAATCTAGTCCATTTCTTTGGGGTCTGCTGTGGAAGATGAAAATGGAAGTTGGCAGTTGGATTGGATGTCTAGACAGGAAACCTGGGAGATGGCAACTGCTGTCCTGGGATGGGGACAGGGTCCAGGGAAGGATCAGGGGCTCATGCCTTCTAGATTTCAGCTCTTACCTCTCCCGCAGGGCTCCATCTCTGACCTACAGACCTGCTCCTAGGAAGGGCTCTGCCACTTATTCCTTTTGCTTTCTTCTTGCACTTCCTACAACCAAACCTTGAAATAACAGGACCTGGACTCTGCCAGACAAGCAGACATCTACCCAACCGGAGAGCGGAAACCTGAATATTGCTCTTGGCCCCACTTGGAATGTCTGCTCCACAGCCTGCCTCTCCCAATACATACACATGCACACGCACATGCATATGCGCACACGCATACACACATGCCTGCATGCACACACACATACACATGCATATATATACATACACACATACAGACACACATGCATGAACACACACATGCACACACACATGCACACACACACGTGCATGCACATGTTCATCTACACACATCACTCGTATTTACTTGCTCTTCATCTTTTAGTCTAACATAAATTACTCCAAGAGCCTTCCCTGAACTACAACTTCATCAGCCCTTCTACTGATGTATGAACCCTCAGTGCACTGGGTAGTTTCTTATTTAGTGCTACATCTCCCACTAGGTGCAAACTCCTGAGTGCAGAGGGTGGCTGTCATGGTCCCTACCTTGCCCCTGGTGCCTGGCATGGCATCTGGCACCCATCAGCAATGTAATGGATACCACTGAGTGTGGAATCCCTCCACGACCATCACAAGTAGGAAGTCCCAGGGGTTTTGAGTTAACTCTCAGCTCACCAAAGCCAGTGGCCACCATCCCTACTGTCTGAAGTTTCAAGCCAAGCTCCTCAAGTGAGGCTGAATCAAAAGATGTTCTCTGCTTTGTGACCTCTCAGGCTGAAAATACTTGAGAGGTCAAGGATTGAGGAAAAAAAGGGGAGAGGTGGAGTTAAGCAGTTTGAGCTCTTTACAAAGAAGATGCAAGCAAACCAAGCCCGGGCCCCAGGCGAAAAATAAACATAACATGTTCTATAAATCACAATTACAAAATATTCATCTGTCCTGCTTAAAACACAATCCTACATAAGCCGTTCTGAAATATGTAAAATGTTACAGTACTGTTGGGGAAATGCATGATCTCAGATTTAAGAAGAACCATTGAACCCAGTACACGTCTCTTGCCTTTATCTTTTGGTATTTCCAGAGCCAGAGGCTCCAGTAACCCTCATTCCCCCTCATGCCCATATCATGCAAATCTGTGCCACTCTTGATAGACTGCGGGCCCAGTTCTTGCCTCAGCTGCAGTAGATAGAGGTTTGCCATCAGCAGCAGTTAGGACATTAAATGGGTACAGTAGTCTCAGACATCGGAACCACAGAGAGTTAAAGGTTCAGAAAAGACTATGATAATGAATGTGTTAGAAAGTTCAGACAATCCCATTACTGGGCATATGCCCAAAGGAAAATAAATCATTCTACAAAAAAGACACCTGCAGCACTCATATGTTCATCACAGCACTACCCACAAAAGCAAAGACATGGTGTCAACTCAGTTCCCATCAACAGTGAACTGGATAAAGAAAAGGGGGTCCATATACATCATGGAATACAATGCAGTCATAAAAAAGAGTGAAATCATATTTTCTGCAGCAGCATAGATGCAGCTGGAGGCCATTATCCTAAGTGAATTAAAGCAGGAACAGAAAACAGAGTGTCACATGTTCTCAATTATAAGTGGGAGCTGAGCCTTGGATACACATGGACATAAACATGGGGGCAATAGACACTGGGAACTCCAAAAGAGGGGAAGGCAGGGAGGAGGGCAAAGGCTGAAAAACTTCCTGTTGGGTCCCATGCTCACTACCTGGGTGACGGGATCAATCATATTCCAAACCTCAGCATTACGCAATGTACTCTTGTAATAAACCTGCCCATGGACCCTTAAATCTAAAATAAAAATTAAAAGAAAAATAAAGAAAGTTCAGGTCTCATATAGATCTTAACTGAAACCTAATAATAACATTTGAATATGAGGAGGAAGAAAGCAAAAGAGATAATTATTTTGCCTTAAAACATGTGCCGGCAAACTTTTGTAAGAGGACAATTAGTGAACATTTCAGACTGTGACCATGTGGCCTTTACCAAAACTCACCTCTGCCACTATAGCATGAAAGCGGTCATCAACAGTGTGTAAACAAATGACTGTGGCAGAGTTCCAGTACAAGCTTACTTATGAAAATAGACAGCGGGCCAGATTTGGCCCACAACCCATAATTTGCTAACCTCTGTCTTACAGTAGAGTGGAATAGAATGGAATGGAATAAAATGAAATAGAATAGAATAGAATAGAATAGAATAGAATAGAATAGAATAGAATAGTTGTGTACTCTTCCCAAATCAATAAAAGTTTAACCACAGCCTAAGAATTGCATGTCTATATATACATTTACTGACAAAATGATTCTGAGTTTCATTTGAAGAGTAAAATAGGAGTAAATAAATTTTGTAAGGAAAGAGTTAGGAAAGACTTGTAGTAATAGATATTAAAATGCATTATAAAGCCATAGCACTTAAAACAATGTGGTATTGACAAAAAGAATGGACAGATCAGTTAAGAATTGATATCCCAGAAACATTCCCTAGTGTATACAAACATTTCATTTATGATAAAATCAGCATCTCATGAAAAGCAAAAGATAGATTGTTCAATTGATAATTACTAGATAATTAGGAAAAAACCATTCAAGCGATATCTATCTATCCTATTCTATAGCAAACCAATTTTAGATTAAGTATTTAATTTCAAAAGTTATTGAAAATACAACAGCGATCAGGATGGGAAAGAACTTTCAAAGCATAAAATTAGGGTAACATACAGGAAGTGAATAAAACTAACTTCTTCATCTAAAAACACATCACTGTCATAAACAATAACAACAAAAAACAAATGAACAGGGATTTTTAAAAACACTATAGATAAGGAATTTTCTTTCTACTTTTAAAACTACTTAGAAATCAATTTAAGAAAAAATCTATTTACCTGAAAACAAAATCAATTAGCGATCCTTTCTGAGTTGTGGTAATACTAGCAATCTTCATTTTTATGCTTTTCTGTATTTGTCTATACAGGTGTATTACTTTAAGCAGAATAAAGACCAACAATGTTTTAAAGCAAACATTTACCGTAATAGGAGTGGGCTGGGGGAAGAGGTTGTGAAAAACATGAGATTCTAAAGAATATTAGTGCAAATGGGTAATAAACACATACAAATGGGCATAGTCAGAACTAATTAAAGAAATGACAATGAAACACCAATTTTAATGTATAAAAATGGCAGAATTTTTACAAAAGCATATAAAGTTATCTGTGGGGAATGTGTAAAGAAATTGTATTATCATACATGCTCGTCATCAAGTAAATGGATAAAACATTTCTAGAAGGCAATTTGGCTATATACATACATATATATATATATATATATATATATAAAACCTTAAATATGTATATACCCTTTAGTCTAGTCCTGCTTCTAAAACTTAGTCCTTAAAAGTGAATTAGGCAGCTGCACAAAATTTATGTACAAGAGGGAGATAACACAGAGGGATAGGTGGGATATGAGTGCCCTCCTGCATTGGTACATTCTGGCTTTGATATAAAGTAGTACCTGAGGCTGGGTAATACATAAAGAAGAAGTTTATTCTGGCTCACAATTCTGCAGGCTGTATGGAGGCATGGCAAGCAGCATCTGCCACTGGTGAGAACTCAGGAAGCCTAAAATCATGGTGGAAGGCAAAGGGGGAGAAGGCATGTCACATCCAAGAGTGAGAGCAAGAAGCAGGAAGTCCAAGACTCTTTTAAATGATCAGCTCTTGCATAAACTACCAGAGTGAGAACTCACTCATTACCATGGGGATGGCACTGAGACATTCATGAGGGTTCCATCTCTGTGACACAATCACCTCCACCAGATCCCACCTCCAGCATTGGGGATTACATTTCAAAATGAGATTTGGAGGAGACACACATCCAAACCATATTACTATGACTTTGGCCCCCCAATTGGCATGACTTTCTCGCATTGCAAAATACAATCATCTCTTCCTAACAGTTCCCCAAAGTCTTAACTTTTTCTAGTGGTAAGTCCAAAGTCCTAAGTCTCATCTGAGACTCAAGTCAAGTTCCATCCACCTGTGAGCCTGTGAAATCAAAGGCGAGTTATTTACTTCCAAGACACAAAGGTGGCATGGGCATTGGGTAAATTCCCATTCCAAAAGGGAGAAATAGGTCAAAAGAAAAAGGCAATAGACAGCATGCAAATCTAAAATCCACCAGGGCAGACTTTAAATTTTAAAGCTCCAACATAATCTCCTTTGACTCCCTGTCCCACATCTTGGTGCTAGAGGTGGGACCCCAGGCCTTGGGCAGCTCCACCCTTGTGGCTTTGCAGAGTGGAGTCCACATGGATGCTCTCACAGGTTAGAGTTGAGTGCCTGTAGATTTTCCATGCTGAGATTGCAAACTGCTGGTGGTTTTACCATTCTCAGGTCTGAAGACTTCCTTCCCACAGCTCCACTCAACAGTGCCCTGGTAAGGACTCTAACCCTACATTTCCCCCCAACACTACTGCAGCAGATGTTTTCTGTGTGGCCTAAGACTCTAAAGCAGGCCTCTGCGTGGACACCCAGGCTTTCCAATATATCCTCTGAAATCTGGGTGGAAGCTGCCAAGCCTCCTTCACTCTTGCATTCTGTATTTCTGCAGGCTTAACATCACATGGAAGCAGGAAAGGCTTGCTCTCTCCAAAGCTGTGGCCTAAGCTGTATCTGCAGCCCTTTGAGCCAAAGCTGGAGCTGGAGCAGCCAGGGATCAGTATCCTGAAGCTGCACAGGGACAGAAGGGCCCCAGGCCTGGCCCTGAAAGCATTCTTTCCTCCTAGACCTCTGGGCCTGTGATGGGAGGACCTGTCTTTAAGATTTCTGAAATGCTTTTGAGGCCTCTCCCCATGGTCTTGAATATTAGAATCTAGCTCTCTTTTGGTCACGCAAATGTCTAAGTTGTTGCTCTTGTAGCCTACTTGGATTTCTCTCCTGAAAATGCTCTTTCCTTCTCTACTACATGGCTAGGGAGCAAATTTCAAAATTTTTATGCTCTGCTTCCCTTTCAAGTATAAGTTTCAGCTTTAAGTCATCCCTTTGCTCTTATATCTATTCATAGGTTGTTAGAAGCAGCCATGCCACATCTTGAATGCTTTGGTGCTTAGAAATTTCTTCCACTAGATACCCTAGGTCATCACTCCTAAGTGCAAACTTCCACAATGACCTAGGATGTGATCATGATGCAACCATGCTCTTTGCTAAGGTGTAACAAGAATGACCTTTGCTCCAGTTCCCAGTAAGGTTCTCATTTTCATAGGACACCTTTCTAGCCTGGCCTTCATTGTCCATATTTCTAGTGGCATTTTGGTCACAACCAGTTAACAAGTCTCTAAGAAGTTTCAAACTTTCCCTCATCTTCCTGTCTTCTTCGGAGGCCTTCAAACTCTTTGAACCTTGTATTACTCTGTTTTCAATCACACTGCTGATAACTACATAACTGAGACTGGGCAATTTTAAAAAAAGAAACAGGTTTAATGGACTTACAGTTCTACGTGACTGGGGAGGCCTCACAATCATGGAGGAAGGCAAGGAGGAACAAATCACATCTTACATGGATGACGGCAGGCAAAGAGAGAGCTTGTGCAGGGAAACTCTGCTTTTTAAAACTATCAGATCTGGTGAGACTTATTCACTACTGCAAGAACAGCATGGGAAATACCTGCTCCCATGATTCACTTACCTCCCACTTGGTCCTTCCCACAACATGTGGGAATTCAAGATGAGATTTTGGTGAGGACACAGCCAAACCATACCATTCTGCCCCTGGCCTCTCCCAAATCTCATGTCCTCACATTTCAAAACCAATCATGCCTTCTCAACAGTCCCCCAAAGTCTTAATTTGCTTCAGCATTAACTCAAATGTCCAAAGTCCAAAGTCTCATCCGAAACAAGGCAAGTCCCTTCTGCCTATGAACCTGTAAAATCCAAAGCAAGTTAGTTACTTCCTAGATACAATGAGGGTACAGGCATTGGGTAAATATAGCCATTTCAAATGGGAGAAATTGGCCAAAACCAAGGGGCTACAGGCCCCATGCAAGTCAGAAATCCAGTGGGACAGTCAAATCTTAAAGCTCCAAAATGATCTCCTCTGACTCCATATCTCACATCAAGGTCATGCTGATGCAAGAGGTGAGTACTCATGCTCTTGAACAGCTCCTGCCCTGTGGCATTGCAGGGCACAGCCTCCCTCCTGGCTGCTTTCATGGACTGACGTTGAGTGTCTGTGGCTTTTCCAGGTGCATGGTGCAAGCTGTCAGTGGATCTACCATTCTGGGGTCTGGAGGATGGTAGCCCTCTTCTCACAGGTCCACTAAGTGGTGCCCAAATAGGGACTCTGTGTGGGGGCTCTGACCCTGTATTTCTCTTCTGCACTGCCCTAGCAGAGGTTCTTCATGAGGGCCCTGCCCCTGCAGCAAACTTCTGCCTGGACATCCAGGCATTTCTATACATCCTCTGAAATCTAGGTAGAGGTTCCCAAACCTCAGTTCTTGACTTTTATGCACCTGGAGTCTCAACACCACATGGAAACTCCCAAGGCTTGGGGCTTTCACCTTCTGAAGCCATGGCCCGAGCTGTAGCTTGACCCCTTTCGGTCATAGCTGAACAGCTTGAATACAATGCACCAAGTCCCTAGACTGCATACAGCAGGGGGATCCTAGGCCTGGCCCACAATACCATTTTTTTATCCTAAACCTGTGATGGGAGGCACCACTGCAAAGGTCTTTGACATGCTTTGGAAACATTTTTTCCCATTGACTTGGTGATTAACATTGGGCTCCTTGTTACTTATGCAAATTTCTGCAGCTGGCTTGAATTTCTCTCAGAAAATGGGATTTGCATTGTCAGGTTGCAAATTTTCCAAACTTTCATGCTCTGCTTCCCTTATGAAACCGTATTCCTTTAACAGCACTCCAGTCACCTCTTGAATGCTATGCTGCTTAGAAATTTCTTCTGCCAGATACCCTAAATCATCTCTCTCAAGTTCAAAGTTCCACAGATCTCTAGGGCAGGGGTAAAATGCTGCCAGTCTCTTTGCTAAAACATAGCAAGAGTCATCTTTGCTCCAGTTCCCAGCAAGTTCCTCATCTCCATCTGAGATGACCTCAGCCTAGATTTCATTGTCCATATCATTATCACCATTTCGGTCTTTTTCTGAACCCTCCAAACTGTTCCAACCTCTGCCTGTCACGTAATTCCAAAATCATGTCCATATTTTTGGGTATCTTTTCAGCAGTGCTCCACTCCCAGCACCAATTTACTGTATTAGTCAGTTTTCATGCTGCTGTTAAAGACATACTTGAGACAGGGCAATTTACAAAAGAAAGAGGTTTAATGGACTTACAGTTCCAAGTGGATGGTGAAGCCTCACAATCATGGCTGAAGGCAAGGAGAAACAAGTCATGACTTACATGGATGGCAGCAGACAGAGAGAGCTTGTGCAGAGAAACTGTCCCTTATAGAACCATCAGATCTCCTGAGACTTATTCACTATCACAAGAACAGCACAGGAAAGACCTGCCCCCATAATTCAATTGCTTGCCACTGGGTCCCTCCCACAACACACGGGAATTCAGGATGATGTTTGGGTGGGGACACAGCCAAACCATATCAAACCTCTTCCCATTACCACATTTTCAGGTATCTTTATAGAAAAACATCATTCCTTGGTAACAATTTTCTGTATTAGTCCATTTGCATGGCTCTAAAGGAATACCCAAGGCTGGGTAATTTATAAAGAAAACAGGTTTATTTTGAATCACAGTTCTGCAGCCTGCACAAGCATGGCACTAGCATCTGCTCCTGGTGAGGCTTCAAGAAGCATCCAATTGTGGTGGAAGGTGAAAGGGGAGCAGGTACATCACAAGGCAGCAGTTTGAGCAAGAGAGAGAGGCAGGGAGGTTCCAGATTATTTTTAAAAATCAGGTTTCATGTGAACTACCAGAGCAAGAACTCATTCATGACCATGGGAGGGCACCAAGCCATTCATGAGGGAATCCACCCCCCTGACCCAAACGCTTCCCACCAGGCCCCATCTGCAACATTGGCGGTCACATTTCTTTTCTTTCTTATTTCTTTTTTGTTAGCTTTTTTTTTTTTCTTTCTTTCTTTTTTATTTCTTTTCCTTTTTTCTTTTTTTTTGAGACAGGGTCTCATTTTATCACTTGGGCTGGCATATGCATACAGTGGGGCAATCATGGCTCACTGCAGCCTTGACCTTCTCCTGGGCTTAGGTTATCCTCCCACCTCAGCCCCCCAAGTAGCTGGGACTAATGGCATGCACCACCACATGCAGCTAAATTTTTTGTTTTTATTTGTGTATTTTCAGTAGAGACGGGGTTTCCTCATCTTGCCAGGCTGGTCTCAAACTCCTGGGCTCAAGCAATCCAACCCCCTAGACCTCCGAAAGTGCTATAATTACAGGCCAGAGTCACTGCGCCTGGCTGGAGGTCACATTCCAACATGAGATTTGTAGGGCACGAAACATCCAAACCATATCACCTCTCTGAGCTTACCATCAGCGGAAGGCTGACCCCGCTTCTGACACTGCATAATTTCTTTTCCATTTGTGACAAATTACTGGTTTCAGCCTGGACCCTGACACCAACAATGTCCTCAACTCTCAGCCTGCACTTGATAAGCACCTTAAGCAAGTTTCTGGAAAAGTTGCTGCTCAAGATGGGCCAGCCACATCCCTGATGCCTGATTACTCTTATCCCTGAAAAGTTCTCATCTTTCTCCTTCCCTAAATGGGCTGAGTCTGGTGTCATGGGGGTGGTGTTTTTTGTCAAAGGACCTGGAGGTCTTAGCCTATGCTCTGCACAGTGTGATTTTGGGCAGACCACTTCTTCTCTAACTCAACAAGCATGTACTGACCGCCTGCCATGTGCTGGGCTCTGTGCCAGGGTATATGCTGGTGAACAAGACACCTGGGATGAACCTTGCACACTTGGTTTTTTAATCTTTAAAAAGTAATGAAAATGTGATTATCTTCCACCCTTAGTGCACTTAACCCTCCCACCTTTATCCCGGCCCGCGGGATAGTCAAAGCAGGCCCTGGAGGAGGGGGTGGGAATTTGGGGAACAAGAGACCCGAGAAATGGAGACAAGACAGTGCTCTGATCAAGTCTCGTTTAATGGCGGTAACGCACTGCCTTATATACACTTGGAAGGGAAGGGGTTGGGCTAAGGGGGAAATGATCTCATTGCCGAGGGCGTGGCCAGGTTAGTTTCGGTTTCTCCGGTCCGACGTCATGTTGCGCTTGCGCTATTAAGTAACAATTTTCCCCGGGCGCGGGAAAAGTGAGTGAAGAAGAAGCAGGAAGAGCGCCATCTTTAATGAGGTATTAGTACAGGGGAAAAAAGGCAAAGATAGGGAGAAGGTGTGGGGTGAAAATGAATATAGCTCAGGCGTTTAATCCTCAATTATTATTCGCTATGGCCGGGGCGTGCAGCTCCGGACACACCTTCAGCTATTGCGAGGCAAAACAAAGACAGTATATGTGAATCTGCTGCACAGTCAATGAAGTTCTGCAACCCTGCAAAACATTTTCTTTAGGGTACCGCAAGTTATGCTATGAGCACTGCAGATATCAAGGCCATGAAATCTCTGTCTTTCCCCGCTATGCCTTGACAAAGAGCAGCAAAATATCCTGGAAGGTCCTAATCATCCTAGAGCAAGACTGGATGAGGTGGGATTCCTATTCTGGGTCACATAGTGGTGGATATTGATGAAGATTTTTCTGATACAGTTCAGTTGCAAAGGCAAAAATCCAAGAGTCATTCTAGAAAGTTCTCTCTTGATCAACCCTTCCCCATCACCATATTCAAACTGCCACCAAGCTCTGTTGATTTCCCACTTTCCTCCAGATGATTTCAGAATACTGTGTAAAATTATTTGAAATCTTTCTTTTGCTCTTAGGATAAAGACCCACTGTCTGTAGGCAGAAAAGAGCCAATCCCTCCTATTTAACATCATATCTAATACTTCTGTCTTCCAGCTTCCCTGACCTCTAATGCACCAGCGAGTACGGCCCCGGGGCCTCTGCACAGCATGCTTTTCTTGCCTCCTTCCTCATCCCCTTTCCTTACATATTCCTATTGTCTCCTGCCAATTTTGTATGTGGCCTCTGAAACATCAATTCCTTAGCAAACTTATCCCCAAGCCCTAAATTTGGACAATATTCTTTTCTTTTCTTGAGTCCCTATTACAGTTCATAAAACTTTGTGTTTTTTTGTTTTTGTTGTTGTTGTTGTTTTGTTTTATTGGAGACAAGGGTCTCACTCTCTCCCCTAGGAGTGCAGTGTTGTGATCATGACTCATTGCAGCCTCAACCTCCCAGGCTCAGATGATTCGCCTACCTCAGAGTAGCTGGGATTACAGGTGTGTACTACCAAGCCCAGCTAGGTTTTTTGTTGTTGTTGTTGTTGGTAGAGGCTGGGTCTCACTATATTGCCTGGGCTGCATGCAACTTTTCTATCCTAAGCTAAGCATGTCTCAGTTTGTGAGATAACTTGACTATATGTCCCTATTGTGGGATATTTAATTTTAGGCTCCTTGTCTGTTTCTTTTTTTTAATTTTAATTTTAATTTTTTTGAGACAGAATTTTGCTCTTGTCACCCAGGCACCCAGGCTGGAGTGCAATGGTGCAACCTTGTCTCACTGCAACCTCTGCCTCCCGGGTTCAAGCGATTCTCCTGCCTCAGCCTCCCGAGTAGCTGGTATTACAGGCGTGCACCACTACATCCGGCTAATTTTCTTTTGTGTTTTCAGTAGAGACAGGATTTCACCATGTTGCCCAGGCTGGTCTCAAACTCCTGACAGGTGATCCATCCACCTTAGCCTCCCAAAATGTTGGGATTACCAGCGTGAGCCACCGCGCCTGGCCTGTTTCTTCTTTCAAAGGTAAGCTCCCTGAGGGTAGATTCCTATTGAATGGATGAATGAACAAGTGGAGAGGAAAGAGCTTGACCATCTGCACTGGAGACAAAAGCTAAAGTCTGGAACATCAAACTGATGGCCACACTGAAATGAGAGCCAGGAAACCAAGCCTTCCCATGGGCCAGCATGGGACGCCTCATGTCCATGGTCTGACCATCTCCTGCACATGGACATAGAGCAGAGAACACCATGAGCAGCAGGGGAGATTTTAAGGAGGAAGTAGAAAATAAAAGAAGATCTCAATCCCCATGCCAGTGAGACATGAGGGCTCTGTTGCCCTGTGGATTCCGTTTTATGCTTCCTTTTCTTCTTATCCTGTGCTTTTTCTTCTCTAGTAAAGTGCTCTGTATTCCAAACGTGGTAATAAACCAAGTGGCCTTGTCTGCTCTCATCTTTAACCAGAAACATAATCTCCTCGTTAACCTTTGTGGGGAGGTTTGGCTCTGCCCCTCAAGGGTCGGAGGCCAGAATGTTTGGGCATGGCTGTGGCCTTAGCTTCCTTGGTCAGCCTGAGTTAATGGGAGATCAGTGTGTGGGGCAGAGCTCTCATTTGCTGGGGGTGGAGGGGGAGCAGTCATTATTGGTTTCTATGGCAAAACACTCCGGGTCTTTTGCATTTGAGAATATTGCTACTTATTTATTCATGTATTTATTTATGGTTTAGAGACAGAGACTCACTCTGTTGCCCAGGCTGGAGTGCAGTGGTACAATCACAGCTCACTGAAGCCTTAAACTCCTGGGCTCAAGTGATTCTCCCACTTTAGCCTCCTGAGTAGCTGCGTTACAAGTGCACACCACCACGCCTGGATCATTCTTTTTATTTTTTCTTTTGTAGAGACAAGGTCTGGGTATATTGCCCAGGCTGGTCTCGAACTCCTGACCTCTAGCAATTCCCTCACCATGGCCTCCTGAAATGCTGGGATTATAAGCATAAGCCACTGCACCTGGTGGGAGCGTTGTTACTTAAAAGTTTGTACATATTCATCCTGGGACTAGTGTGGAATCCTGAGGCCCCAGGAAATTCAGGCTTATGTTTCATGATGGGGAGGGTCTGACTCCTTGTGTTATTCCTTCTGATCATACTCACCCAATGGGGAGAAATAAAATAAAGAGAATATCAGGTGAGTCACTCCATCTGCTATCATTTTGGCAACAAGAAATGGAAGCTGACCCAGCACAATGGCTCATGCCTATAATCCCAGTTCCTTGGGAGGCTGAGGTGGGAGAATGCTTGAGCCCAGGAGTTGGACATCAGCTTGTGCAACATGGCTAAACCTCATCTCTTTTAAGAAAATATAAAAATTGGGCAGGCATGGTGGTGTGTACCTGTAGTCCCGGCTACTCTGGAGGGCTGAGGTTGGAGGATCAATTGAGTCTGGGAGGTAAAGGCTGCAGTGAGCCGTGATTGTACCATTGCGCTCCAGCCTGGGTGACAGAGCCACACCCTGTCTCAAAATAAATGAATAAAAAGTGGGAGCTATTTCTGCAGCATCCACAGCAAACAGAGATGGACTTACTCCCTTAAATCTGAGCTGAGGATCAGTTGGCCAAATTCTCACTGGGTAAGACGGTCTAATGCCAGCAACATTTCCTGGATATGAGAATTTTCAGAGCTCTTAGAAGGGGTTGAGCCAGGCATGGTGACTCATGCCTGTAATCCCAGCACTTTGAGAGGCCAAGGTGGGCAGATCACCTGAGGTCAGGAGTTCAAGACCCGCTTGGCCAACATGGTGAAACCCCATCTCTACTAAAAATACAAAAATTAGCTGGGCATGGTGGCAGGTGCCTGTAATCCCGGCTACTCGGGAGACTGAGGCAGGAGAATCGCTAGAACCTGGGAGACAGAGGCTGCAGTGAGCTGACATGGCACCACTGCACTCCAGCCTGGGCAATAGGGGGAGACTCTATCTCACTCTTAAAAAAAAGTGGGGGGTGGTGGAGTTTGGAGTCATGGGTGTCTGACTCTCCCTGGGATGATTTACATATATTATCTCATTTAATCTTCACAGCAAGCCTTTGAGGCAGGCAGCATGAGTCAGCTGAGGCTCAAAGAGATAAGGCCACCCACCCAAGACTGGGCAGCTGGTAAGCGAGATGCCACCTACACCCCAGTCCTACTTACTCGGAAGTCCATGTACGCTGATGTTTGCTGTTACCACACTTTGTGGTTCTGCCACTACCATCCTTGTGAAACTTGTGAATGCTGCAGACATGCCACAGCTCAGCCTTCCCAATTATAAAAGGAGAATAAAAAATATCTCCAAGAGGATGGAGTTTTCTAGAGCTCCTTCTACCATCTAGTTGATGGCCCTTAGAAAATACTCAGTAAAATGAGAAAGCATTTTCAGTAGGAAAAGGTCAAATGAAGAAATCTTCTAGATGATACCAGAAAGCTTTAAAAACCCTCTTGAGTTCTGTTCTAAGCACTTCCCAGTACTCAGGCCAAGAGAATCCGGTCTTGGCACGGTTGCCCCTGAACCATTTTTGCAGAGAGTCAGGCATTCATTCATTCATTCCCTGAATGTTTCCTGAGCAGTTCTGACCAAAGCACAGGGGAGTCAGCCACTATTCCTGCCCTCCAGTTGCTTCTGGCCTTGCGTCTTAGTCTTCTGGGCTGCTATAACAAAATGGCACACACTGGACGGCTTTTAAACAACAGAAACTTGTAGCTTCCACAGTTGAAGGCTAGAAGTTCAAGATCAAGGTGCTGGCAGACGTCGTGTCTGGGGAGGGCCCGCTTCTTGGTTCATAGAAGGTGACTTCTATGTGTCCTCAGATAGTGGAAGAAAACAACAGTGGTTCCTTCCATCACTTGTAAAGACAGAATCCCATTCATGAGCACGCCCACCCTCATGACCTAATCACCTCCCCCACCCCGCCCACTTCCTAACACCATCACATGGGTTTCAACACATGAATTTTGGAGAGATGTGAACATTCACTCCCTGGCATTTAATAAATACGTCTTGCAAGTAGCTTGAGGGTGTAGGAAGCAAATGCTTTGGGAGCTCAGAGCAGTGTCCCTGGCCTGGCTTGACTGGACATGCAGCTTATCTTAGAAGACCATGTGTGATGGAAGTTCTCAGGGGTTCACTCTTGGGGTTGCACCCTAGGCTCTCTCTGTTGCTCCCCTGCGAGCCACTGCTCCCCAGTTCTCTGCAAGGGTTCACCTCTGGCTTTCAGGACGCAGTGGAGACTTGGGCACCTTTGGGCAATGGGACCCTTTCAGGTGGACAGATAAGGTTTATACCCAGTCTATAGGGCCAGGTCGGGATCCTGGCATGACTATGGGCATCTTGGTGTGCCAGGGCTTCTCTCCAGCACCAGGGGACCCAGGATTGCCACTGTCAAGTATCTGGTAGTTCAGCTCAACACACATGATATTTTAGCTTCTTGAATTTTTCTTGTTGGATCTTAGAGGCAGAGGACCTAGTTAATTATATTCCTTGGTTCAAGACACTTTATTACGATGTGTCAATCTAGGCCCTCTGTTTTTATTTATTTATTTATTTATTTATTTATTTATTTATTTATTTATTTTACAGCTTTTATTTTAGAATCACAGCTTTTATTTAGACCTGCACAGGGTCCATATGCAGGTCTGTTACACGGGTATACTGCGGGATGCTGAGGTTTGGGATATGCTTGATCCTATCACTCAGGTAGTGAGCATAGTACCCAATAGGCAGGTTTTTGGCCCTTGCCCCTCTTCCTCCCTCCCCTGCCTTATAGTCCCCAGTGTCTATTGTTCCCATCTTTATGTCCATGTGTACCCAACGTTTAGCTCCCACTTCTAAGTGAGAACATGCTGTATTTGGTTTTCTCTTTCTGCATTAGTTTGCTTAGCATAATGGCTTCCTGCTGCATCCATGTTGCTGCAAAGGACATGAATTTACTCTTTTTTTGTGGCTGTGGAGTGTTCCATGGTGTATATACAGCACATTTCTTTATCTGATCCGCAGTTGATAGGCGCCTGGGTTGATTCCATGTTTTTGCTATTGTGAATAGCGCTGTGATGAAGACATGGGTGCATTTTTGGTAGAACAATTTATTTTCCTTTGGATCTACACCTGGTAGTGTGATTGCTGGGTTGAATGGTAGTTCAATTCTTAGTTCTTTGAGAAATCTGCAAACTGCTTTTCACAGTGGCTGCACTAATTTACATTCTGTCTGATCTCTGTTGTTTTTATTTTTAACTCTTCCCCCACTTTAAATTTTACAACAGTAAAGTTGGAAGACATTTACAGTGATCACCTGTATACTTACCTAGATCCTACCTTAGCACATTATTATAGTTAAAAAATATCATTTTTAGTAGAGACAGGGTTTCACCATGTTGTCCAGGCTGGTCTTGAACTCCTGATCTCAAGTGACTCACCCATCTCAGCCTCCCAAAGTGCTAGGATTACAGGTGTGGCAGGCGCCTGTAATCCCAGCTACTCGGGAAGCTAAGGCACGAGAATTGTTTGAACCCAGGAGGCAGAGGTTGCAGTGAGCCGAGATCGTGCCATTGGACTCCAACTTGGGCAACAAGAGTGAAACTCTCTCTCAAAAAAAAAAAAAAAAAAAAAAAAAACAAAAACATGTATCTATCCATTGATCTAAACTTGTATATGTTGATGAATCTACTTTTCAGATGCATTTCAAGGTAAATTGCAGCTATCAGTACACTTCCCTGCGAAGACTTGGGTATTTACTACAATATTTGTTTTTAGTGCCTTTTCTCTTTTGTTGTAAAGTTTACATAAAAATGAATACACAAATATTAAGTGCACTAATTATGGAGTGTTGACAATGTGAACACCATTACAACCCTAACCTCTATCAAGATGTAGAACAGTATCTTCTAGAAAGTTCCCTGAAGCCCCTTTCTGACCCGTCCTCCACCCCACTCCACAGAGGCACCCACTACTCCAGTTTTTTCCATCATAGATTAGTTCTGCCTGCTTTGAATCTTCACCTATATAGAATCATAGATCATACAATCTTTTGGGTAGGGCTTCTTTTACTCAGCATAAAGTTTTCAAGCTTCGTTTGTGTGCTGTAGGTATCAATAGTTTGTTCTTTTTTGCTGCTGAGAAGTATTCCATTATACAAATATGCCAGAAATTTCTTTATCCATTTTCTTTAGGCCATTTGCCCCATTTGAATAAAACTGATGTGAGCATTTAGGTACAAGTCTTGATGTGATCTTAATGTTTTCATTTCTTCCTAATTAATACTTAAGAGGGGAATTGTCATGTCACTGGCTAGGTATGCTTTTAGTTTTATAAGAAAATGCCAAGAGTTTTCCCAAAATGAATGTACTATTTTATCTTCCCACCAACAATATAGGAAGGCTCTCAGCGGCCCCACATATTTGCCCATATTAGGTGTTGTTGGACTGAATACTAGGCATTTCGCCAGGTGATAAGGGGAGTCCCATTGCAGTTTTAATACACATTTCACTATTAGCTAATGATGTTGAGTGCTGTTTCTGATACTTGTTGGCAATCCCTTTATCTTCTTTTGTGAAGTGTTTTTTTTTAAATATTTTTCTTTCATTTCTTTAATTGGATTATTTGTCCTTTTATTATTGAATTGTAGGATCTTTTATATGTCCTCCATAGTAGTACTTTGTGAGCCATGTTTTACTTTTATTTTTCCCAGTCTGTGGCTTGTCTTTTATTTTCATAGTGGCTTCTTTTGAGGAGCAGCATTTTATAATTTTGACAAAGTATAAATCATCATGCTTTTCTTTTTTTTTTTTTTTTTTTTTTTGAGGCGAGTTTCGCTCTTGTCACCCAGGCTGCAGTACAATGGCACAATTTCTGCTCACTGCAACCTCCACCTCCTGGGTTCAAGCTAGCAATTTTCGGGTCTCAGCCTCCCAAGTAGTTGGGGTTACAGGTGTGCACCATTATGCCTTGCTAATTTTTGTATTTTTGGTACAGATAAGGTTTCGCCATGTTGGTCACGCTGGTCTCAAACTCCTGACCTCAGGTGGTCCGCCTGCCTCAGCCTCTCAAGTGCGGGGATTACAGGCGTGAGCCACCACACCTGGCCTATCATGCTTTTTTTTTTTTTTTTTTTTTTTTTTTTAATGATCACTGCGTGCTATGCCCCTGTCCAAAATCTTGTGCCTGCCATTAGTTCACAAGGAGATTCTGTTTTCTTCTTAAAGCTTTATGATTTAGCTTAAATGTTTAAGTCTGTCGTCCATCTTATTTTGTTGAAAAACTTTTTTTCCCTATTATACTAGTCCTTACTTATTCATGAAAGAGATGTTCCCAGACCCCCAGCAGATGCCTGAAACCACAGAGAGTTCCATAGCCTACATACCCTGTGTTTTCTCCTATACACACATATCTATGACAAAGTTTAATTTATAAATTAGACATAGTAAGAGATGAACAACAATAACTAAAAATGAAATAGTGCACGCTGAGAATGGTGGCTCACGCCTGTAATCCCAGCACTTTGGGAGGCTGAGGTGGGTGGATCATCTGAGGTCAGGAGTTTGAGACCAGCCTGGCCAACATGGTGAAACTCCGTCTCTACTAAAAATACAAAAATTAGCTGGGCACGGTGGCACACATCTGTAATCCCAGCTACTTGGACGGCTGAAGCAGGAGGATCACTTGAACCCAGGAGGCAGAGGTTGCAGTGAGCCGAGATTGCGCAATTGCACTTCAGCCTAGGCGACAAGAGAAAAACTCCGTCTCAAAGTTATTCAAGTGCCATTTGTTGGGAAAAAGAAAGAATGAAATAGGACAATTAGACAATACACTGCTATCATAGTCGTGCGCATGCTATTTCGCTCTCTAAATAACTTACTGTACTGCACTCAGCCTTCTTGTGATGACATGGGATGATAAAAGGCCTACGTGATGAGATTCCACGACTGTCAGTCTGACAACTGAGACAGCCACTGAGTGACTAGTGGTGGGCAGCACCTACAGCATGGATATGCAGGACAAGGGGATGACGTCCATCCTCCATAGGCAGAGCTGGCGGTGTGAGATTTCATCACACTGTGCTGAACTCCCAGCAACTTAACACTTATGGATGGTTTGTTTCTGAAACTTTTTTTTTGAGACAGAGTTTTGCTCTTGTTGCCTGCGCTCGAGTGCGTGCAATGGCACCATCTCAGCTCACTGCAACCTCTGCTTCCCTGTTTTAAGCGATTCTCCTACCTCAGCCCCCCAAGTAGCTGGGATTACAGGTGCCCGCCACCACGCCTGGCTAATTTTTTTTATTTTTTAGTAGAGACGGGCTTTCACCTTGTTGGCCAGGCTGGTCTCAAACTCCTGACCTCAGATGACCTACCTGCCTCGGCCTCCCAAAGTGTAGAATTACAGGCAGGAGCCACCATGCCTGGCCTGAAACTTTCTATTTAGTATTTTTGGACCAAGATTGACCACAGGTAACGGCCACCGTGGAGAATGAAACCGTGGATGAGCAGGTGCAACAGTACTGTTTTAAAAATTGAATGAATGCATGAGTGAGTCCATTCCTTGGTTCTTCCTCTTCTTTTTAAAAAGTATGTCTTCTTTTGTCTTTTCCTTCTCCATTCCCATGTCTTGTCTTCAAACATGAGATGCCATTTGTAATGTATTGAAACTATTCATTTCTTTTGTCAATGTTCTTGGAAAAGATGACTTTTTATTTTGTGTATAAGTGTCTTTATACAAATGATGTTGCACTATACATCTTATGGTGTTAAGTATTGACCTATTAAAATCAGATATGTATGATATCTACATGTCTTTATCTATATCTAGCTATCGATTGATTAATCTATTGATCAGTTGATCTATCTATCTCTTTTAATAAGCCATTAACATTGCCATGAGCTAACACTTTCTTCTTTTTTTGAAACAGAGACTTGTTCTATCATCCAGGTTGGAGTGCAGTGGCATGATCTTAGTTCATTGCAACTGGGTTCAAGCTATTCTCCTGTCTCAGCCTCCCAAGTGGCTGGGATTAAGGCACGCACCACGATGTCCAGCTAATTTTTGTGTATTTGGTAGAGATGGGGTTTCACCATGTTGGTCAGGCTGGTCTGGAACTCCTGGCCTCAAGTGATCTGCCTGCCTTGTCCTCCCAAAGTTCTGGGATTACAAGTGTCAGCCACCACACCAACCTGAGCTAACACTCTTGTGTCAGCATAATGCTGTTTTGTGTATCATGTCTCAACTCTCTAATCTCTCAGTGGTGGACATCTGCTCACCTCCAACTTTCTACTACCAAAATCAATGCTGCAGTAACATGGCCATAAATATCCTGTGGACCTGAATGAGAATCCCTTTGAGGTAGAAACCCAGGGGCAGAGATCCTGGGTAATAGAATGTAGAAGACAGCATTTTCTAAAAATGGTGACCATACCTATCCCATCCTCACACACTTTCTACAATGTGAGGTTGACACTTCATTGAAAGGTGAGGTTCTCATTCTCTTTTCTTGATCCTGGGTTGGAGCCAGTTGAAACGGTACTACATAATGCTGAGGTTAGGTCATTGAAATATCATGCACCTTTTTCTTGATCTGTGGGGCCCCTCATTCTTGGGACCCAGCCACCATGCTGAGTGGTGAAGATGAAGTCACCTGGAAGAATCTCGGTCAACAGCCTCAACTAGGATGCTAGCTGATGGCCAGCAAGCAAGCGTCAGGCATGGGAGTGAGTTTCTGGTGGTTCCAGTCCCCATCTATCAAGTCACCCCCAGCCTCTGAGCTACCCTGGCCACAAGGAGCAGCAGTGAGCTTTCCCTATTAAGCACTGCCCAATTTGAAGATAATGAGCAGAATAATAATTGACTTTTTAAAGCCACTGAGTATACGGTGGCTTGCTATGCAGCAAAAGAGAGCTGGAACGTATGAATTCAGGGTTTGAATCTCCAAGAAATATTAGAGGCAGCCCCTTTGCAGGGCTTCAGAGTCTGTTCTCCCACCATCAGTGCCCCAGGCCCCTCCGCCCTCATGTCTCTGCTATTTACTTAGCATTGCCTCTTACTAATTTTGCCTAATAGTTGCCAAGTAACAGCTCATCCGTTAAAATTGTGCTTTTCTGGCCGGGTGCAGTGGCTCGCGCCTGTAATCCCAGCACTTTGAGAGGTCAAGACGGGTGGATCATGAGGTCAGGAGATCGAGACCATCCTGGCTAACACAGTGAAACCTCGTCTCTACTAAAAATACAAAAAAAGTAGCTGGGCGTGGTGGTGGGCGCCTGTAGTCCCAGCTACTCAGGAGGCTGAGGCAGGAGAATGACGTGAACCTGGGAGGCAGAGCTTGCAGTGAGCCAAGATCACACCACTGCACTCCAGCCTGGGCGACAGTGAGACTCCATCTCAAAAAAATAAAAATAAAAATAAAAAGATTGTGTTTTTCTGATTACTAATGATTTTGAACACTTCTTCACATGCTTCTAAACTTTTTGGGTTTTCCCTTCTGAGAACTGCTTGTTCATACGTTTCCCTCATATTTATATTAGGCTGCTGTCTTTCTGTTTGTTTTGCAGGAGGTCCTCTAGTCCTGATATTAGTCTCTTGTTGGTTTCAGTCATTGTAAATATCTTTTTGCATTCAGTCACCTGACTTTGACAGTTGTGTCCTAGCCATAGCAGACAAACGACAGAATGAGAGATTCCATGGAGAAAGAGCCCCATCTGTGCCATCATTGTCCTAAGCTCTTTAAAGCAGTTGTCAATAACATTTTCTCACATTTTTGTACAATGCCCTGCCATCCAAAAATATGTGTATATTTATGAGTTTAGTTATTCAAACAACACTGAAAGATAGCTATTGCCACTCTCCCTGTATTTTGTAGCTTGGTAAATGAATGCCTAGGTAGCCGAAGTGACCTGCCCAAGGTCACACCATTTTTACATGTCGTCCAAAAATATTTACCATCAGCTCCATTCTTCCCATGGTCCAACAGAGCTGAGGGCTGAGGGCAGAGAAAGGACTTCCATTGGATCAGGTGAGGATTCAGTCGCTTAGGAGAGGTGAAGGCTGCTGAGTGGACCCAAGTGATTCAGCCTTGCAGCCAGGAGTCTGGAGACAAGCCCTGCCTGGATTACCAGCTCCATGTTTGGGTGAGACATTTCTCCCGTCTAGGCCAATCCAGAAAACAGGTTCAGTCGTCATAATGACAGTGACCTCCCAAATGAATCAGGAAAGTTAAAAGAAGTAATATAAACTGCGAAGTATTTTTATCCAAAAAGTCTAAGGAATTAGTTCATCTGGACAAAGACCCTGGGTTGGAGTAGCTATGTCAGGGTTTCAACCTCAGCTCACGTCCTGAAAAGCTGTGTGGCCCTGGGAAAACTCCACCTCTCTGGGCTGCAGCTTGCTCACTGATCCAAGGTAGGACCTGAATCACATCCCTATAGGCCCCTCCAGCCTAGAGATTCAAGCTGCACCTGAGCTAGGGCCAGAGGCGGTTCCCAGGGAAAGAGCAGGGGTGTGTGTGTGTGTGTGTGTGTGTGTGTGTGTGTGTGAGTGTGTGAGAGAGAGAGTAAGTGTGCATGTCTGGCTTGTGCACGTAGAAGTACACCTCTGAGTTCACATGCGCTTTTGAGCCTGTGTAAGCAGGTGCATATATGTGCATATGTGAGGCCATGCTTGTGTTTCTGAGCATGCATGTGTGTGTGTGTGTGTGTGTGTGTATATATATATATATATACACTTGTATGTATCTATGCATGTGTGCATATGTGTTTGGATGTGAAGAGAGTGTTATATCTCGAAAAAATGTTTTTGAGAATTAATAGATGTGCATCTTTCCCTTGAATTTCCTGGATTACACCCCAAGGCCCTTTCTTCCCACACAGTAAGAAAGGTGTGGTTTGCTGTTCTCGGTACTGGGTGGTGGTGACAGAAGGTAGATAGTAGGGATGGGTGTCACGGAGGTGTCCAGATGGGTGTGCACTCTTGCTTCCTCGGGTTTTCAAGCCCTCCTCTCTCTGGAGATTCCCAGGTTGGGCTGGTGGAAGACGAAGGAACCAGGAGGACAGGACTAACAGGGCTGAGAACAGAAGTGCCTGAGCAGGGGGAGCCTGGCCTTCATGGCCTCTTCCTACGCTCTGATGAGCACCAGGGCCTAGCAGCAGCCCACGACAGACACTCACAGGTGTGTTGAGACTGTGTGTGCGGGGGGTGGGGTCTCTGCTACTGGGGACAGGCTGTGTCCCCAGCCCTGTGTTTTCCTCTGAGATGAAGCAAGCAGTGCCGGGGTTGAGCAGGACTGACTTTGCTGCCTGGGAAAGGGTAGGGATGAGGAGCAGGGGCTGCCCCGGTCCAGCCAGATCCAGGCTCTGATGGACATAGCAGCCCTCACTCCTTCTCCTCCAGCCCCATGGGGCGCTGTGTTGGCCTCTTCCTGCTGCACCACTTCCATAGCCACCTGGGCCTGGCAGTTTGTCACCACTAAAAGCCTCATATCCTGGCTCCCCCTGCACTATTAATCTCAGAAAAACGCATTGTCAAACCTAATGAAAAAGGGGAAGCCACCAAGGAGAAGGTGTCCACACCTCGGGCTGACAGTTGTCAGGCAGGCGGGCAGCAGCATCCTGCTGGGGACAGAGCTGGATGAACAGAAACAGTGGGAAGTGCCTGGAGAGATAGGCACAGGGACTCAGGACCCCGCGCACGGGCTGAGCTTGTGCTTGACAACAGCAGGGGAGGGAGGACCAAGGACAGGAGGCCTGGCACCTGGAGGGGACACTGTCACGGATATGGGGCAGCACTCCCAAAGAGAAGTGCCACCTGACCAGGACTCCCAAAAAGGGAAGCCCCTGGCAGCTGCCAGCTGTGTCCCCAGCCCTGTCCTTTCCTCTGAGACCAAGCAAAGGGGGAAGGACTGAGCTCCAATCAGAGGCCATCAACGGAAGGGCCTCAGGCCTCACCTGGCCCATTAAAAGGTTTCACTTGGTCTGTTGAGTGTTGAAATTGTTTTCAATGATATAAAATTTTTAATTGGAATAGCCTATGTAAAGAGCGAGATTTGCAATTTCTCCTGAAAAATGAAAAAAAAAACAAAAAAACAAAAAAAACTGACCATTTTGGGTTTGGGGGTGTAATGAGCTGTAGCTGCAGGGTCTTGACTGGTAGGCATGGGCTTGCCGGCCGCCCTAGCCGCAGCACTCCTGGCAGCTGGCCACATCCCTTGCCACTCACTGGGGCAGCCGTGGAAGTCTTGGTTATTCATAGATGCCAAGAATCTTCAGTGTCCAGCAGCTGCGTATGAATTTCTCTTTCTGCTCTCCCTCAGCCATGTGTTGGTGCTGTGGGGCAAGCCAGGATTTTGCTAGCATGAAAATCAAAGGCAGTATATTTTAGCTTTCCCATCACAGCCCCTCTCCTGTCCCCTTCTCATTCCGGGACTGGTTCTCTCTCTTCTTCAGCCAGCATCGCAGTCCACAGGCCTCCCTCCAAAGGCTCCTATGAGCCCAGAGATCATAAGTTAATCTCCCCCGGGACCCACCACACCCCTTGTAGATTGCCCAGGCTGAAGACTGAGAATTTGGAGCTCTTTCAGCAGGCAGTGCATTCTGTTGGCAAATGGGTTCTGTGCATCTCCTGCCATTGTGTGTGCCCAGATAGGGGAACAAGGGGAAAGAGAGCACCTGTCACATCACAGGTCCAAGGCTGCCAGAGAGTGACCAAACCCAGAGAGGTACCATGTATGTGACAAAGGAGTGTGAAGCAGGCCGGAGTCAATCAGGAGGGCTTCCTGCAGGAGGAGGAACTGGGCTGGTGAGTGAGTGGAACAGGGTGAAGAGCTTGCTTGCTGGAGCAGGCTAGGCCTGAGCTCCAGGATTTGATCTTTTGGGTATAGCTCTGTGCGTTGGGTGTGGCATTTAGGATCTGTAGACCTCAGCCTCAGTATCTGAAATGGAAATGGTTCTCGTGTCCACACCCTTTCCAGCCCCACCTACCGCAAGGCTCAGCCTATGTCTTTCTGGAGTGGTTTGGTCTTGTTTGCTGGAATGGCTATGGTGACTGGGGAAAAAGAACTAGAGAGTTCTACCAGTTTTTCTATCAGACAAGAGCCTGTGATAGCCTGAGGGAAGCTGGGCAGAAAATAAGCTAAGTGTCACAGTGGTCCCCAAGCTCAACGAGAATTGGCAAAGCTGCATTATAATTTCAAAAGTATGCGTATGGTATAAAATAACTGTTGGCCTCATTGTTAACCTGGAATCCTTGGCCTCTGGGAAGGATAGTGTCTTCTTATGCCCTCTCTTTCAACTCTCAGGATGAGAAACTACAATTCTGAATGGAAGGAAGGACATCCCTTATTTCATGGGGCCAGTGGGAGGCTTTCTTCTTGTGGGGCCTCTTTGGGTCTTCCAGATGATTGGAAGGGGCCCTTTATCCTTGCCGGAATAAGGGTGAGACCAAGGGAAAAGACACCATTAGTGCCTGGCTAGATTTTAGTATGGCACCCACTGCAGATCACCCTCTGATGATCCGGGGTACATACCACAGATCACCCTCTGGAGGTCCAGGACACCCACCGCAGATCACCCTCTGATGATCCGGGGTACACACCACAGATCACCCTCTGGAGGTCCAGGACACCTACCGCAGATCACCCTCTGATGATCCGGGGTACACACCACAGATCACCCTCTGGAGGTCCAGGACACCTACCGCAGATCACCCTCTGGAGGTCCAGGACACCCACCGCAGATCACCCTCTGGAGGTCCAGGACACCCACCGCAGATCACCCTCTGGAGGTCCAGGACACCCACCGCAGATCACCCTCTGATGATCCGGGGCAACCACCACAGATCACCCTCTGATGATCCGGGGTACACACCACAGATCACCCTCTGGAGGTCTGGGGTGCCCACCGCAGATCACCTCTGGAGGTCCAGGACACGTACCACAGATTACCCTCTGATGATCCGGGGTACACACCACAGATCACCTCTGGAGGTCCAGGACACCTACCACAGATTACCCTCTGGAGGTCCGGGGTGCCCACCACAGACCACCCTCTGCAGATCCGGGACGCCCACTGCAGATCACCCTCTGGAGGTCCAGGGCGCCCACCGCAGATCACCCTCTGGAGGTCCGGGACGCCCACCGCAGATCACCCTCTGGAGGTCCGGGACGCCCACCGCAGATCACCCTCTGGAGGTCCGGGACGCCCACCGCAGATCACCCTCTGGAGGTCCGGGGCACCCACCGCAGATCACCCTCTGGAGGTCCGGGACGCCCACCGCAGATCACCCTCTGGAGGTCCGGGGCACCCACCGCAGATCACCCTCTGGAGGTCCGGGACGCCCACCGCAGATCACCCTCTGGAGGTCCGGGGCGCCCACCGCAGATCACCCTCTGGAGGTCCGGGACGCCCACCGCAGATCACCCTCTGCAGATCCGGGACGCCCACTGCAGATCACCCTCTGGAGGTCCGGGGCACCCACCGCAGATCACCCTCTGGAGGTCTGGGACGCCCACCGCAGATCACCCTCTGGAGGTCCGGGGCGCCCACCGCAGATCACCCTCTGGAGGTCCGGGACGCCCACCGCAGATCACCCTCTGCAGATCCGGGACGCCCACTGCAGATCACCCTCTGGAGGTCCGGGGCACCCACCGCAGATCACCCTCTGGAGGTCTGGGGCGTTCACTGCAGATCACCCTTTGCACATCCGGGGCACCCACCGAAGATCACCTTCTACAGATCTGGGGCATTCACCCTAGATCACCCTCTGCAGGTCTGGGGCGTTCACAGACAATCACCCTCTGGCAGATCACCCTCTGGCCGATCACCCTCTGCAGGTCGGGGCGTTCACAGCAGATCACCCTCTCCAGGTCCGGGGCACCCGCTGCAGATCACGCCCTGGAGGTCTGGGCAGTTCTTGAGCACAGGCACATGCATTTTCGTATCCTGAGGCGAATTCACTGATGTCATTTTCCCAGCTTCTCAGAGTCTGCCCTTTCCACGGATGCAGAGAAATTTTCCATTTCAGTGACCTTCTCCACCTATATTTCATGACTCACGTGCCACCCTCTTCTCAGAGTTTTGAGCTGAAGCCACATTTCTACCCCCAGCATCCCACTGTGCCTCCACTCCAAGCTCTTTCACCTGCCAGGTGAGACAGGGCTGATCAGAAGATGCTATGATGAGATAAATCACTTTCCCCTTATCGCCCTGAGGACTCTCATAGCCTCCTCTTCTGTGAGATGTCTTCTAGAAAGTGAATTTTCCCTGAGGCCCTGGGAGCAGGAGCACCCTGCCCCTTGGGGATCTCATTGGCCCCTCTAGGTGATTCCTACAAGGTGGCTTCCATGGTTGGTGCTGGTCCACACTGGAGGGCCAGGCCCTATCTCATCAGTATTTGTGACCCTCCGAGTTCAGAGCTGGCAGAGGGGCATTCAATGACCGTTTGCAAAGAAAATGGGTGAGTTACAGAGATTCCCTTAGACCTATGCTACAAGCCTGTTGAGAGAACGAGCATTTGCGGGAAATAACAGGTGGGAGAAGTTGAGACTGTGACCTGCAGAGAGCTCATCAGCACTTTGGCAACCTTGGATCTCCACATACGGCTCAGCCAGGCTGTGATTTACCTACTCACGTGTCTCAGTCACTCTACTAGGGCTGGGAGGCAGAGAGAGAAAAGGCAGGAGGGAAGAGAGGGAAGGAGGGGAGGAGGAAAGGGGGCAAGGAGGAAGGGGGAAATAAAAGACTTATTTTGCATAATAGAGATGGAGAGCGCTCGGGGTGGGGGTGCTGGGTATGAAACTCATACTTTTGTAAACACACAAAAAGAGAAAAATAATAGGTGTACAGGTAGGTTTGCTGTTCCGTTATCACTGCCCCTCTAATGTTGACAGCCAGCCCTAAAGTCCAAATGCCCTATCTGGGGTAGCCTGCAGGAATCCATCCTGTGCTGCAATCCCTACAGGAGCCTGGGGACAGTGCACTGGTGAAAGTCATCAGGTGTGTCTTATTTTTAGCAGCAGGGGAATGTGGACACCTCTGGGTCAACCCTGGGATTCAAATCATGTAATCCAGGTCTCAGATTCGCTCTTGCTCTTCCCTTCACCTATGTGAGCTCTAAAGTTACAAATCCCTCCTGGACAGTGGAGGTGGAGTGTGGCCAGTTGTCATTTTGACAGGTCTTCCTTGCTGCTGTCCTAGACTGTTCAGGTGACCCCCAGACGCATGTGGCTGACTGTGTGTGGCCTTTGTAGACCTGGGCACTTTGGTGGTTTGCTTAGTAATCTGAGCATGATGGAAAGGCATGGTTTTCATGTGGGCCAGGTAGGGGACAGTCACTTCAACTCACCAGGTAAATGGCAGTGGGACAGGGCACTGACCGGGCACACTCAGGGAAACCTCACAGAGCACAGAAGAAGAGTGATGCATACACTGTCTCCAGACAGCCTGAGAGACCGCATCACCCTGTGTCTGCAGCGACACAGACTGTTGGATCGTCAGTCAATTCAGAACACATCAACCCATCAGTCACTCATTTACCATCATTTCTTCTTTTGTCTTTTTTTTTTTTTTTTTTTGAGACAGAGTCTCACTCTGTCACCCAGGCTGGAGTGCAGTGGCACCATCTCAGCTCACTGCATCCTCTGCCTTCCAGGTTCAAGTGATTCTCCTGCCTCAGCCTCCCGAGTAGCTGGGATTACAGGTGCACACCACCATGCCTGGCTAATTTTTGTATTTTCAGTGGAGATGGGGTTTCACCATGTTGGCCAGGCTGGTGTTGAACTCCTGACCTCAGGTGATTTGCCCACTCAGCCTCCCAAAGTGCTGGGATTACAAGCATGAGCCACTGTGCCTGGCGCATTTACCATCATTTAAACAACTCAAACTCATGCGCCTCCTTCTAACTCTAGCTCTGTTCAAGAGCAAAGGCCACTGGACATACGTTGGATCCCACTGTCTCTCTAGCACTGTGACTCCTACACCTTGGTATTCCTCGGCAGCAGCTGGAGGGCTGCGCCCCAGCCCCCCAGAGTTCCTGAGTGAGGAGGTCTGGGGTGAGGCCTGAGAATCTGCATGTTTACCAAGGTCCTAGGTGACACCGATGCTGCCGGTCTGGGGACAGCACTCACCGTATTCAGAGAACCGTGGTCCACTGGAAAAGTGTGAATCCTGGGCCAGGCTGGATTTATCCAGGGTTTTACTTCTCCTCCTGCTCTTCTTCCTTTCCTAGAGTCAGGCTGGGAGTCCCGAAGGCAGATGGGACAGAGGTGTTTGGAGGTAACACATTGCATATGTTCTCCTTGTTCTCCTGCTCTCTACTCTCCTCCACTCCCTTCCACGGCTGTAAGCTCGCTCGTCTGCTGTGGGCTTTCCTCTGTTCCTCAGTCACCCTCTGAATGAGGGCACCCTTTCAGATGATGATACAGACACTCCACAGACATCTGCTGGCTGCCCGGTCTCCAGATGCCCTGCAGAGATGTGATTGGAAGAGTCTGGGGCAATTCCAAGGGAGTCAGTTGAGAGAATCATCCCAGTTGGTTGGAGGAGGGCAAAAAGGTAAGACTGAGAGGAGAGGCTCTGTAGGATGAGCACGCAGGAGCATGCCAGGGGCAGGGCAGGCACAGGAGTGGGGGACAGGGACGTGTGCTATCCTCCCAGGCAGGTAGAGCCCAAAGCCATGCACAAAGGGAAAATCACCAAGAGGCAAAATGACCACTGAATAGTCTCCCAGGATCTGCCAACTCAATGTTTTTGTTGTTGTTGTTTGACACAGGGTCTTGCTCTGTCACTCAAGCTAGAGTGCAGTAGTGCCATTATAGCTCAATGCAACCATCACCTTCCAGGCTCAAGCGATCCACTCATCTCAGCCTCCTGAGTAGTTGGGACTACAGCCACATGCCACCATGCTTGGCTAATTTTTTTTTTTTGTAGTAACACAAGGTCTCACTTTGTTGCTCAGGCTGGTCTCAAACCCTTGGGCTCAAGTGATCCGCCCACCAGGTGTGAGCCAGTGTGCCCGGCCCCAAGTTGAGACTGAGGAAGCTTTTCAGTGACGCCTCCACCTCAGTCCCACTCTGAGACATAGATTCTGTCCACCCCAGTGGACCAGGGGGCAGAATCTGTGCTACTTCATTGTAATTGTTAGCTTTTGTTTTTTATTTGTAAACTTATTTTTTTTATATGAGTTATGTGGATGGTTGAATCCTCGTGATTTCTTCTTGCACAGGATACAGCATCTCCAAATTCACCTTTAGAGCAGTAATCATATAGTTTATTGCACAAATCAGGCATTTTTTTTTTCTTTTAACAAAGTGAAGATCACAAAATTTTGTATCTTGCTTTTTACATGTTATAGGATATAAATACTTTCCGTTTGACTGAAGTATCTACTTAATCAAAAAGGCTGATGCTTGTGTAATATTCCATTTTATGAGTGTATCATAGTTTATTTCATCATTTCCATATTGTTGAACATTCAGTCTTTTATTCTTCTACTTGTCATTGCCATTTTTGTATAAGGAGGACATCTTTGTGGTCATTATGGATTGTTTCCTTAAAAGAGATTCCTGGAAAAGCATTATTAGGTGAACAAAATGATTGTCTTTTAATCCCAAGTAGGGTCATGGTACCTCCTTCCTCAACTTACTAAAGAAGAAAAAATCAAGAAGTCGTGAAACTGGGTCCTGTCAATGTCTTACTCCACGAACCTCTAGCAAGGGCACCGCCATGCTCCCCAGGGAGAGGTGGAAGGCCCTGCTTCCTCTCCATCCACACGGTCTTCTCCCTGGGAGTTAGATAGAAAATGCTGATGTAACTGGCGTTCAAGCCTCCAAAACAAAATTAAAAGACTGGCCAGAAAAAAAAAAAAAGAAAGAAAAAATATTTTGTGCCTTCAGACACCAAGGCAGCCTGCAAAAGCCTTCTGAGCACAGACGTTGAGAGGTCAGAGAACGGGAAACCCAGGGTCCTCCCATGCCAATGCTGGTGGCCAGTCTTGGAAGACGTGGGTCTCCCGCCAGCTTCCCTCCCCACCTGTCCCAGAGTCAGAAGGTGAACATCTTTAAGCTTAATGGGGCGAATGCTTACTATACTAGGAGCTCATTTGTAACATACGGAACCTACTACAATCCCACTCCTCATGCAAAATTGCCAATTTATGGCAATATTCCTTGTTTAGAAAACAAGGCTATCCAAACACTATAATTACAACGTGCACCAGAAGCCGAGAGTTCCCTACATTAATGCACAGGCTCCAGATACATTCGTCAAATGGAGTTTTTTTTTTTTTTTTTTTTTTTTTTCCTCTTTGCCTTCTTCTCTGGGTACTTTTAAGTTCAGGGACAGAGAACATGTCTTCATTAGAAACATTAACATTCACAGGCTGTAGTAAATTTTGACAGTGAAAAGGTCTCCGTAACCTTTAGTTGTGCAGAAATTTACTTCCCAAGAAAATTACATCTGGCACTGTCTTAATTAATGCTAGCTTTCTTTTCTGAAAATTGTGGGCTTGTCAGTAAAAAAGGCAGAAAAACCTGAATTTAAAAGGCTGGACACAAAAGACGCTGAGAAATAAAGCTCTGTGAGATTTCATAATATTGCTCTGTTTTTGTTCTACAGTAAGAAGATGAAAAGATCTCATTTGATTTTGCCAAATGCGGCAACATACATGTAATGTAGAATTGATTTGCATTTTCTCTCTTTTGTCTCTGAGTTTTATCATGTAAAGTGTGCCTGGGAAGGTATTCTATTTTAAAAGCAATAGGTCAAATAAAATCCATACCTATGAGGGAAAAAAAAATAATGTATGACTTCATTTTTCTAGCCTTTCTCTAACTGCTAGTATTAATCGCAGCTAACAGGAAGAACCGTGGCTGTTTTCGCATGTGAATTTTGATTACCTGACATTCTCTCTCCTGGTTTAAAATGGGTTCTAAGTATGATGGGAGAGCTTGGTTTCGCGTCCGGATATTTCTATTTTGCATGGCTCGGACTTCTATTTTGAAAATAAGATGCTTTGGCTTTCTTTAGGGTTTAGAGATTCCCCTAGGTTTATTTTTTTTCTTCTCTATTCAGCTTTGCATTTTGATGATCTAGCATTACCTTTCTCCAGTTTGAGAAAGGAGCCTCAAATAACACGGTCCTAAGTCGTTCTTTCCAACGTATGCTTTGTGTCAGGGGGCATGAAACATGTTTTTGTTTGTTTGTTTGTTTTTTTAAGGTTAACTTCCAGGATACATGTGCAGAACGTGCAGGTATGTTACTTAGATATACATGTGCTATGGTGGTTTGCTCTACCTATCAACCCGTCATCTAGGTTTTAAGCCCCGCATGCATTAGCTATTTGTCCTAATTCTCTCCCTCTCCTTGCCGCCCAGTCCCCAGACAGGCCCCCGTGTGTGGTGTTCCCCTCCCTGTGTCCATGTGTTCTCATCGTTCAACTCCTATTTATAAGTGAGAACATGCGGTGCTTGGTTTTCTGTTCCTGTATTAGTTTGCTGAGGATGATGGTTTCCAGCTTCATCCATGTCCCTACGAAGGACAGAATCTCATTCCTTTTTATGGCTGCATAGTATTCCATGGTCTATATGTACCACATTTTATTTATCCAGTCTATCATTGATGGGCATGTGGGTTGGTTCCATGCCTTTGTTATTGCGAAAGGTGCTGCAGGAAACATACATGTGCAAGTGTCTTTATAGTAGAGTGACTTATATTCCTTTGAGTGTATACCCAGTAAGATGCTTTTAAAAATGTCTTAGTTTTCATGTGTGTACAGGAGGCTGGAGAACTAGAAGGTGCGTGGTCTTGGAGAAGCTCTGTAGCCATCAGGACCACCCTGGAGCTGGGCAGGGTGGCTCATGCCCATGATCCCAGCACTTTGGGAGGCCGAGGCAGGTGAATTACCTGAGGTCAGGAATTCGAGACAGACAAGCCTGGTCAACATGGCGAAACCCCGTCTCTACTAAAAATAAAAAAACTAGCCAGGCTTGGCGGCAGGTGCATGTAATCCCAGTTACTCGGGAGCCTGAGGCAGGAGAATCTCTTGAACCTGGGAGGCGGAGGTTGCAGGTGAGATTGTGCCATTGCATTCCAGCCTGGGCGACACAGCGAGACTTTGTCTCAAAACAACAACAACAAAAACAAAACAACAACAACAGCAGCAACAAAAACCACCCTGGATTCTGATGATGGGAGACAGAAAGAGTGACTTGTCCAAAGTCATACTACAGAGCTGGACTCAGCTCCCAGCCTCCTGGGTCCTGTCCTCACCACTCCGCAATACCCTCTACAATAGCACACAGGAAGGAGGACTGTTATCTGTTCCACCTGCATTGTGAAGCCTAAGAGAACAGTGATGGGATCATTGATCTGGATTTGGGCCCAAAAATGTGGGGCAGTCCTGCCATGGAAACTCGAGGGGATTTTAATGGTATCCAGCCAGCGTGGTGTCCAGCTAGGGCCTGCCTGGACACTTTCAGTCCCCCCGAGGTCAGGGAAGAAGACTGTCTTTGGCTCCGGCACAGCTTGAATGTCTCTGTGACACTGGCTGGCCACCCCTTTTAATAGAAAGAGAAGGACTCAGGCTTCATCAAGCCTTCATATTGAGCCGAAATTTAATTACATGGTTTGTTTCCATTATAAGTTCTTTTTAATGGTTATTTCATATTTATGGTAAGTGCTATTAGTTTTCTATACATAGTAATAATATAAAACTTCTTTTAAAAATTAAATCCATTTAAGTAAAAAAGAATGAATATAAATTCAATAAAAATATTAAGTAAAATAGAGTACCAGTGGTTCCCTGGGTGTGGTCAAGAATGATGAGGGTGCTAGAGGAAAGCTTAGGGTTCAAGTCGGGCAGAAGTTGCTTTAGAGGACAGAGAGGAGCAGGTGGAGGGGACGCTCTGTTCTGGACCCCCGGATGGGATATGTCTTCCTCAACGTTCCAGGAGCTTTTTACACCAAGGAACCCATTATACATAATTTACGTGTGTTGATCAAATGATGAGTGGGTGCCTCTCGCTCATTTAATAACTCACCGTGGAGCCTGTTGGAGAGACGCCCCTTGTCTCCACGCTTAACAGACTCTCCTGCTGCTCCATGACAGCTGGATAGGAGGCAATATTTTAAGATAAAGGGATTATTAAAATAGTGCATGTGCTGTGTTCACACTCCCGCGTGCTTTCTCTTTATCTGAGTTGTTGTCGAGTGCCATGTAATTTAATAAATTATAACATATTTATAAATAACACCTCAGGTTAATGCCATCACGCATTTTTCACAACTTAGCATTGTACACAGAACGAGTGGGCAAGTCGGGGGAGAAGGGGTCTAAAATGCAAAGAGAAAGGAGGGTGCTCACAGCGCCAGCTGGGAATGGGCTTCTCCCCTAAAGACAGCAGCTTATTCAGGGTCACCCATGTGCAGTGGGTGGCCTACGGGTCCACTGGAGGCTGAGGGACATGCTTGGGGTCTGTGGAAGAGCTTTGGAGGCTGCGGAAATATGGGCTCTGGAGTGAGTCTATGGGGAGTCCATGGGGACCGCTGGGGGTCCTTGGTGGTCAGTGTGGGTCCATATGGGGAGCGGTAGGAGGGATCAGAGTCCAGATCTAGACTCTGCCTGAACCTCCTACAAGCCTTTCACCCCCTCTCTCCCTTTCCAACCCAGGGCCTCAGTTTTCCCCCCAGACGCTTAGGCAAGAGGCTCCTGTCCTTATTCTAGGATTCTAGTTTCCCATAGAGGACAGAACCATTAGCAGGTGGCTGCGTTATGTTTAGATGTCTCAGACTTGTCGGGGGCAGTGGGAGTGTGTTCAGGGCTACGGGAGCCCATGGCTTTGGGAAGGGGCTCAGGGCAGACAACGTCTAGGCAGGCTGCCTGCAGCTGAACTGACTATCTACCTCTTCATATCCTACCTGCCTGGCTTGTAACTGCTCAGGAAATTAAACACTCCATTTGAAAAATGAGAGCTAAAACCAGAAGAGAGAAAAATCAAAAGATCTGAGACGAGCCAATTCCTCCTCATGTGAGACTCGGCTCCAAGTGTCCTGGGAGTGAAGACAAAAGAGAAACTTGAGACCACCACTCCCCACACTCTAGCACACGTGCAGAGCACCCGGCAATCTTGTGGAAATGCGGATTGTGATTCAGGAGGCCTGGACAGGTGTGTGAGGGTGGAACCACACTTTGAGAAGTGACTTTGGACAGTCTGGTGCTCAGAGCCTGCAAAAGGAAGCCAGCAAAGCCACAGGCAGAGATGAGCTTTGCACTGGAGTTTAAGCAGCTCAAATCCATGCCCTGGACCATCAGGCACCCAGACCCAGAGGGCTGATTTTCACACAAGGTTGGGGCTCAGAGGGTGCAAAGCCAAATGGAAAGATGCCACCCAGGAGGGATCAGAGTCCAGGCCTAGAGTCTGTCTGAACCTCCTTTAAGCTTTTCATCCCCGCTCTCTCTCCCACCCAGGGCCTCGATTTTCCCACAAGGAGCTTAGGCAAGAGGCTCCTATCACTATTCTAGGATTCTAGTTTCCTGTAAGGGATAGAACCATTAGCAGGTGACTGTATTATGTTTAGATGTCTCAGACTTGGTGTGAGTTGGGACTCCTGTCCCAAATTACCTTCCTTGCCTCCAGCCAAGTTGCTCGAAATGCTATCATTAGTGCATCATTCCTTTGAGGACAAAGAGGCTTACTTACAAAATGTCACGGCACACAGGGAGGCGGCAAGCCCAGGCTTCTCTGAGTAGACCGTCTTCTCTCGCAGTCGGGTAGGGGATGAGGGAGGCTGCCTGGGGAGAGAGGGCTCGCTTCAGAGGCACACAGTGACTTGTCCCCTAGGCTGTCTCCAGGAGCAGAGCACCCAGGAAGCCTTAGGTGAGCTCTGATCTGCAAAGACAAAGGTGTCCAGCTCCTTCATGGCCCAGAGACAGTGTTGCTTCTCTAGGCAAACCCGAATCCGAGAGATGCCGAGCCTTTGGAAGGTGGTCCCAGCTGCAGCATCCAGGAGTCCCAGAGACTGTGGGCATGCATTTTCCAAGCAATGTCCTCTTGTCCCTAGGCAGAGGTTGCTCCTTCTCTGTGGCTGCACCAAGAGTGCTGTCCTGGGGCTTCCTAACCACTTCAGACCCTCTGTCCAACCACCAGGTGCAGAGAGGGTACTGGGAACAGTAGACACCCACCTTGGACTCATGAGGGGCCTTGACTGGGTCCCTGGACTAGGAGAGCTCCCTTCCTTCCTGGGCATCCAGGGGGCTGTTGAGTCGATGTTCAACATGGAGCAGAGAGCTCCAGAGATGCTCCCAGGAATGCTTCCAGAGGGAAGCCAGAGACTGGAAAGCCCCCTCTAGAACGCAAGGACCAAAGTTGTCTCTTTTTGTCTATTTTATTTTTTTATTTTATTTTTGACTTTTATTTTATTTTTGACTTTTATTTTAAGTTCAGGGGTACATGTGCAGGTTTGCTACATAGGTGAGCTTGTGTAATGGGGGTTTGTTGTACAGATTATTTTGTCACCCAGATATTAAGCCTAGTATCCATTAGTTGTTTTCTCTGATCCTCTCCCTCCTCCCACATCCCACTCTTCAATAAGCCCAGGTGTGCGTTGTTCTCCTCTATGTGTCCACATGTTCTCATCATTTAGCTCTCACTTATAAGTGGAACATGTGGGGTTTGGTTTTCTCTTCCTGTGTTACTTTGCCATGGATAATGGCCTCCAGTTCCATTCATGTCCCTGCAAAGGACATCATCTCATTCTTTTTATGACTGCATGGCTTTCCTGGTGTATATGTATCACATTTTCTTTATCCAGTCTACTGAGGATGGGCATTTAGGTTGATTCCATGTTGTGGCTATTGGACCAAAGGTTTCTAAGTGGGAAACCTGGGGCCTCAAAGGGCTGCTGGATGAACGAGAAGGGGGATTGTGAGCCCACAACAGTGACGTGAAATATGTGCACCTATGACAGAACCATTTTTGTTCACATTCTCAGAAAGGCTTTTGATGCTAAAGTATCAAAAAATAAATAAAACTGGACAAAACACCCTTCATTTGCAGACTTGCCTAGGGTTCATAGAGTAAGGCTCTTTGGAATGTTTTTCTCCAAACCAACTTTGCTCCTAAGCCTCTTTTCTGACATGTAATGTCTCAGAAGAGAAAAGGCAAATCAGTTTCTTCCTGGGAAACTCAGGCCTCCTGAGTGCGAAATCAAATCCCTACATGCTGAGCTAGCCCTCGCATTCCGGCTGCTGGGCCCTGTGCAAATCCTGGTGAACAGGGGGCCCAGGACTATTTCCCACAGGGAAGGTCTGGTCCACCTTTCTAGGTGGCCAGCCTGGCCTCGGAATACCTTCCTTTGCCGCTACTGCATCTATCCCGCGGTTCAACTGTTTCCTTGTGTTACAAGTCCTGGGGCAGCCCTCTGCCCCCCAGGCACCGTGCCGGCATGGTCTGGATGCTGGCACACACCGTGCACATCATTTCTGCCCTGTGCTGAGCTGTGCAGAGGGCCGGAGGGGAACAATATATTACCACGTTCTTTGCCTAACAATTGGTAACACATGACACTTGTATTTGCCCCAAGATAATGTACAAATATGTTTTACAGGGTTTCCTAATGATAATCATGATATTTCATTCTTCTTGCCCTTCTAATAATGATAACAGTCTAGCATTATTATTTTTTTTTAACTGTTCTCAGCGAGTGTGACATTCAGTTCAGAGAATCGAATGTCAGCAAGAAATCCATATGCACTCCCTGAAGCAGGGAGAAGCCCTTCCGTTTATTTTTAGGTTGCAGAAGAATGAAGCGATCTCACCTTATTCTTTTTTTTTCCCCCCCTTAGAAAGGTGTTTGGCATTCAGCGCTGCTCTGATGTTTATGAAGTCTGGTCTGAGGTGTAGGCATTCTAGGTCTTTTTGCAAGCTGTTTTAATGAGAAGGTAGGGGCTTGATCAACATTGGGCGGGGGCCATGGATTGAGGAATTCCTCCCTTAGAAGAAAGGTTTCTTTCAAAACAGGCTTTGTATGTTGAATGAGGAATGGCTTGGGCCCCTTAGCAAAAGACCCAGCTAATTAGTAGGTAAAGCAACCACTTTAAGCTCCTTGTAGACACTAGGTAGAAACACCTAATTTTTTTTCCCAGTTACTTCACTGTTCTTCAGGGTGCATTTGACATGCCACTGTGTTTTTTTCATCCTTGTCCTCCACCATTAGGGAGCCTTATCTTCAGGGTTAAATACCAAACAAATAGCATATATGTGTGTGTGTGTGTATATATATACTATTATTATAATAATAGTGTGTGTGTGTATATATATGTGTATATATATACTATTATTAACCAGTAGCAGTTCTAGGCATGCTGAAAACTACATTTGAGCTGCTCACCAGAAACTATGCATAAGAAATGAAGATTGATCAAAACCTAGAAAAAGAAAATAGAGACCCAGAAATGAAAACATTAATATGATAGAGGCTTAAGTTAGGATAGCATTTATTGCCTTTCTCCTGTAATTTCTTCGTTTTAAACTGATGCTTCATTGTTCAAATTACCTAAGCTATTTTGACTTATTTTTTTCCCTCTATTTCTTTTCTGTTTATTTTTTTTTTTTTGTAGTGGCCATTGACCAAAAGTGTCCTATTTTTGGCCACGAAGTGGTGAGATTCTAGCACACACTAAGCCCTTTATGGCTGGCTGGCTGGCTGACAGTGCAGGAAATGGTGGCAGCTGTAGGTAGGACACTACGCTGAAGCCAGGCCTGGGATCAGATTATTTAGGGAGGCAAGTATTTTTGTTGATGAGCGAAATGAAATCCTCTGAGAGCAAAATCAATCTTCTGTAGAGACCCCAGAGCATTGATCCTGGTGCACATTGACAGGCTCAGGCTGTTTAGCTATTTGGAATGACCACAAAAAATGAGAAGTTGTTAAGAGTTTTAGAGTTTTGGTATTTATTGGCAACCGGTGCACTCATATGATTAATCACACATTCGAAATGTGTGTGCCGTGGAAATTGACTGCAACGCAGCAGAAACAAAGTTTTGAGTTATCCTCGTATAATAAATTGAAGCTATATCCCTAAGCAGAATTGTCTTCAAGATTCCAATTTGCCTTGTTAAAAGTGTTGTTTATACAGTAGTTAGCAAAAACGCAAGTAATTACGTGCAGAATTCATTCTAAGCAATTCTTTATTTTCCCCCATTCTGTATTGGTTTTCCATCTTCATGACCCGGTATTTCCGTCCGTCTCAGCAGAAACCTGACTGGTGAGACGGGGGCCAGGACGGGCGGCCTTGGTGGCTTTGGCCATGCGCAGAGTGCATCTGGTCACAGGCATCAGTGTGTGGGACTCGAACAGGCGGGGCTCCAGGACTCCAGCTCCAGGGCCGTGTTGACAAGGACAAGACAGGAATGGCTTCGGCGCTATATTTCATTTCATAAAACAATATTTACCTCTGGAGAAGACGCCTCTTTATTTATTTATTTAGTTGGTTTTGAGCAGGAGCACGGTTTGGTATACACGTCGCGGAGGAGCCAGCCACATCTGTTTTGGTTGCGCAACCAGCAGGACTTCATTTCATAAATATCATCTGAGTCGAGAATACAGCTTTTGGAATGCAAATTATGTTTAAGTGAGTAAACATTGCAGAGACTGTGTGCCCCCGCAATCCCCCCCTAGCACAGGAGGGGATAGGGCAGCAGGCAGTGGGTGCAGGCTGTTTGCAGAGACCCTCAGTCAGGGTCCCTGTGGACGGTGGGCAGCGTGGAAGGGTTCCCGCTGGGGAGGGGAGAGAATGAGCGCAGTGCCTAGAGGGGAAGCCCACTCCGCAAAGCCCTGCTTCCCAGAGGCTCCTGCTTGCTCTCCCCGGAACACAGACCTCATCCATATCTATCAGGAGAGGCCTAATTATAGAGCTCGGAGATTTTAATGGCACAGGGAAATTTAAATGCGGTGGAAAATATGAATATTCCTAAGCCAGCAGTCAAAATACGAAATGATTGGCTTCCGAATCAATGAATTATAATTTCACAGTGTATCCTCCAAGGTGGAGTCTCTCTCCCTTCCCAGGAAGAGTTTTGTGCAGGCAGACGTGGTTTAATGAACTGTACTTCGGTGTTTTGTTCAGCAGAACCTTGCTTCCCTCCAACCCTGGATGCTGCAGCCTTCGTCAATGCTCGGTCCCCCCAAACAGATTGCAGGGGACAACAGAAACAATCACAGCGTCCTGGGGGCCCCCAGGGGCCAGTACCTGACGGGCACACTTGAGTCGCAGCCCTGGCTTCCTGGGTGCCTGCAGGAAGGGTATCGGGGTGTCAAAAGTAGGGGACCAGGCTGTTTGTCAAAAACCACCTGTCTCCCGCTCATGCACCCAAATCCCCCATCTCAAAGCTACCCTGCCTTTGTAACTGAAGCCTTTTCCAGCTGGAGCAGCCAGTGGGCCCCCCACGAGGGACATGCCCTTCTCAGCCTCAGGCTCTGAGGGACCCCTTTCCTCCGGCTCCTACATCTTTACCTGTGGAGGAGATAAGGATGGGCCCCAGCTGCTGTCCATGCAACCCTCAAACTGGAGAGTCATGCCATAAATCCTGTTTTATTTTATGGACAAATAAATGCTGAGGTAAAATATTCCAGGATCGTCGCTTGAATACTTGCCATAGCAGCGGTACTGTAATAACCACCGTGACATTAATTTACTGCATTGTGCCGTGGGAAGAAGGAAGAAGGAGGGAGAGGGGCATTAAAAGAGAAAAATGACTTTCCTTCGAATTTATTGGGATTGCCTCCCTCATTTTCAGCCATCATTAGTTGATTAGGCCCTGATGACAGGGTGGACAATCGTGCCGGAATAGTTGGCGGAGAGACGCCCTAAAGGTACTCTGTTAATTGAGATGATGTTCATCTTGTAGTTACTGAACATAACTGCAGACCGTGGAATTGGTGGTTAGTGTGGTGGAACCAAGCGATGGGGGCCGGGCTGTGGCCAGAGGCCGTGCGTTGGGGTGGGAGGACCTGCTGCTCCCCCCTCCCCACCAGACCACGGCATTTGCCCAGAGCTCTGGTCACTCCATCTCTGTTCTGAGCACTGCCGAGGAACCTGTCAAGAGAGGATAAAGCAAGCTTCCCTTTTATCCCAGGAGCGCTCCGGAGCTGCTGCTGCACAGAGGCCACCAGGAAGATCCCTCCATAATCGCCGGCTTTGAGGACTGACTGCAGTCTGAAGGCTGTCATTCCGGGACCCGCAAGCCGGAGCTGAGAGCAGGCTCTCCTTTTTCCCAGGCCTCCGGGGCGTGGCAGCCTCGATGCTGTAGACAGTCCTTCCTAACAGGAATACAGACGGAACTTCCATCCGCATCAATGACTAGGGCTTGTCCACACGGAGATCCCAGCCGGGGCAGAGCGAGGGCCTCTCCACCCTGGGGTGGAGACCCAGTTTCACGTCCACAAACTCCATTGGCAGCGGCCTTGGCCGCGTCTCCCCAGCAAGGAGGGCAGCTCCCCTTCGTGATCTTTTGCTGAAACATTTTCAGAGGTCCACACTCGCTGTCTATCCCCAGGGCTAGAGAATTGCTTGTTAAAGGTATTCGGGAAAGAAAATGGAATCTGACATGTTTGAGTGATTTAGTAAGGGCCACATACCTTCAGAGGTGCTTGACATCCATTATCCCACTTAATCTTTTCCTACCCTATTTATCGTCATTTAGAGTCAGGGAACCAAAGCTCAGAGAAACGAGCCGATCCAGTGCCCCATGGCCTGCAGGAGCCTGGAACAGGGAAGTGGGCAGGGGAGGTCTCTGCTTCCTGAGAGACAGCGGTTGCAGAAGCTGTAGGATCAGACTCCCTAAGCTGGAATCTGGCTGTGCTTCTCTCTTGCTCTGTGATCTTGGACATTGCTTCCTGTCTCTCAGCCTCTATTTAATCATTTCTAAAACAAAAATAAGTACACAAGACCATGATGTGGGCTCGGTATTTGTGAGTAGTTTTTATTGCTGTAGTCTTTGTGGTTAAGGGGCCATCAGCAGTTATCTTTCTTGGAAACCTAGGAGGGGGAGCACAGGACTGCTTCAGCCTCAGTCATGTGAAAAGGGAGTGCCTCCTACTCTCTCCCTACAGCCCACCACGCCTGTCATGTCTAGACAACCAGACAGATGCTCAGGCCTGAAGGGTGACAAATCCACTCACAAGATACAGCTTGCTAAGTGGCAGTGGCCTTTTATTCTCTGACATCTTTCCAGACCCTTGAAGGGATTAGAACTGGATTAGTTTGAGATGAGCCTGGCTCTGCCGTTATCACCTGTTTATAGGATAATGACATTATCTAGTTTGGCCCGTAAGGGCCTCCATACATGTTCTCTTTCATCTGGAGGGTCCCAGACAACATATCTTTAAATCTAAACAAACCCACTGAAGCCTCAAGATAAGTGGTCAAAATACCCAGTGGAAAGAAAGGACACTCTCTTTTCCCTTCTTGACCAATGCAAACAGCAATTTTAAAACTGTGTGCACTCACACAATTTTAAAACCTAAAACCCATCCTGCCACTTTGGACCCTAGCTTCCTTGTGTCTCCTTTCATGCGTGCACAGAATTCTGAAGTTTGTAGAGCTTTTTCAACCTGTCTCAACTTATATGGTGAGCACAGCTGTCTGTGAGCAGAGCAGGGTGAACTCAATACACATGATACAAGCTGGGACACAAAACACAAGGCTCAGGGAAGACGAGGAGTTTGGCAACCCTCATGTCTTTTGTAAGAGAGGAGCTGTGGTTAAACCCAGCTCATCTGGAAAAACCCAGCACTCATTTCACTGCCTGAAGCCATGTATGACCCGACCTCTCTGCCCAGACAGCTTTCCTTAAAGAGGATCCTCATTACCCTTCACAGAAAACATCTGTTTAGACAGATGTTCCAGGAGGTCCTTGGCCCAAGTCCACTTTCTTGTCCCAAGGCTTCCCTAACACCCATCATCCATGTTTAAAACTTATTTTTATTGAAGTATAATTTACATGAAATATAGGCAATCTGTTTTAAGTGTACCAACCGTTTGTTAAGTTTTGGAAAATGTGTACCGTTGTGGAAATGATGCCGGCAGGAAAGCCCCAAAACTGGGGCTTAGCCTGGGAAATTTCTTGGTTTTGCCCAGGAAAGAATTCAACGGGGAGCCAGTGGTGTTAGACAGCAGCTTCTATGGAAGTGGCCGTGCACAGCAGCAGAGGGACTGTTCCTTGCAAAGCAGGGCCACCCCACAGACCGTGTGCCTAGAGGTGCAACTCAGAGGCACCTCTGCAGACACATTTATACCCACTTTTAATTACATGCAAATTAAGTGGCAGATTATGCAGAAATTTCTAGGAAAAGAGTGGCAACTTCCAGGTCACTGGGTCATTGCCATGGAAAGGGGCAGGATGTTCCCATGGAGTGTTGCCATGACAATGGCAACCTGACATGGCACAATGGTAGGCACGTCTCAAGGAAAGCTGCTTCCACCCCTCCCCTGTTTCAGCTAGTTCTCAATTTGGTCCAGTGTTCAAGCCCCACCTTCGGAGTTGAGTCCTACCTCCTACCTCAGAACCACCACAATAATCAGGATTTAGAATGCATCACCCCAAAAAGTTTTTTCATGCCCCTGGCCCTTTGCTTTCAGTCTCCTACAGCTTCTAGTGAGTATTGATCACTCAGTTACTATAGTTTTTCTTTTTCTAGAATTTCGCCTAAGTGTAATTATATAATATGTACTGGCTTCTTTCTTATGTCTGGCTTCTTTTACTTGGCGTGATGTTTTAAGAGTTAGGCATTTTGTTGTGTGTTTGATCAGTTTGATTTTGTAGTGTGTTTGATTTGCTGTGTGTTTTTCTTTATATTGCAGAGTAGTATTCCACTGTAGGGATATACCATAAAATGGTTTGTCAATGCTCCAGTTGTAGACATGCAAGTAGTTTCCAACTTAAGGCCATTCTGAATAAAGCTGCTATGAACATTTAGGTATAAGTTTTTGTGTTATCATGTTCTCACTTATCTTAGACAAATATCTAGGAGTGAGATTTTTGGCCCATATGATAAATAGATATTTACATTATAGGAAACTTTCTATTTTTTAAAGTGGCTGTATTCCTGCCAGTAATGTTTAACATTCCAATTGCTCCACATCCTCACCAACACTTGATATTGTCAGTCTTTCTAATTTTACCATTCTTGTGTATGTATAGCAGTGTCTCATTGTGGTAGTATTTGCATTTCCTTAGAAACTAATGATGTTGTTCATGTCCCTAATTGACATCCATAATATTTTCTTTGGTGAAAGGCCAGTTCAAATCTTTTGCCCATTTATATCGATTATCTTCTTATATTTGAGTTGTGCGAGTTCCTTATACATTCTGGGTATATCTCCTTTTTCAAATATTTCTAGCAAATATATTCTCATAGTTTGTGGCTTCTCTTTTCATTTTCTTAGCTATGTCTTTCAAAGACTAAAAGTTCTAATTTTGATAAGTCATTTATTAGTTTTAATCTTTTATGGTTTGTGTTTTTTGGTGTCTTATGTAAGCAATTTTTACCTAGGCCAAGATCACAGGATTTTTTTAATCTATTTTCTTCTAGAAATGTTAAGTTTTATGTATAATGTGAGCTTAGAAATGAGGTTTATATTTTCCATGTGCATATATGGTTATTTCAGCATGCTATACGTCTCAATGTATGTAAGTTTTTTCTATTTTATCTCAGTAATAATTTGTAGTTTTCAGAATATGTCTTGCACATTGCTTATTTTATTCCTGTTTAATATTTTTGATACTATTACAAAAGGGATTTTAAAAATTTGCTTTATAAAAATTTGTCACACATTTTAATTTTTAATACTTTTTTAATTTTTAATTTTTGTGGGTACATAGTAGGTGTGGTTATTTATGGAGTACATGAGATATTTTGATACAGGTATGCAGTTCATAATCATCACATCACAGAAAATGGTGTATCCATTCCCTCAAGTATTTATCCTTTGTGTTACAAACAATCCACTTATATTTTTCAGTTATTTTTAAATGTACAATCAAAGTTTTGTTTACTGTAGTCACACTGTTGTGCTATCAAATACTAGGTCTTATTCATTGTTTCTGACTAATTTTTGTACCCATTAATGATCCCCACTCTCCCATGTTGTATATTTTTGTGTCTAGACCATATATTCTGCTACATTGCTAAATCAACTTATTAATTCTATCTTATTTTATAGATTTCTTGGATTTCCTCCATAGATTATCATATAATCTGTGTGTCTTTTATTTGTTTTTCTTGACTTATTGTCCTATACAGGACCTCTACTGTAAATTTTAATCAAAGTGGTAAAAGCAGGCTTCCTTGCCTTTTTCCCAATCTTAGGGTAAGATTTAATCTTTCATCATTAAATATGAACTTAGCTGTAGGTTTTTCACAGATACTCTTAATCTAGTTGAAGAAATTCCCTATATTCTTAGTTTGCTAACAGTTTTTATTCACGAATTGTTGCTCAATTTTGTCCAGTGCTTTTTCAGTATCTACTATTGCAATTAGTTCCTGCTATACTATTTAAAATCTTGCAAGAAAAACCTCAGTGCCTATGGAAAAATTGGGGTGACAGGCACCACACTAAAAAACTTTATCAGTGACACACACAAGAAAAGAAAAGATGAGAACCTAATAAAAATGGTACTACTGTTTTCCACATATTACTATATAGCTGATTTCAGCTCAGTGCAGTTTTTTGCATTCATCTAGTTTTTCTTGATAGCAAAATTGTGCATGAGAAAACACAAAATTCAAATTGTTCTTAACATGTGAATTGCATTGAAATAAATTCACATTTCAAAACAAGTGTTACAGCAGAATTTATTGTAAATGTTTGTGGTTTTTAGTTTATTAATAAGGTAAATTGCACTGATTAACTTTTGAATGTTAAACTAGTCTGCCGTTCCTTAGATAAGCCCATTTAGTCATGATATATTATTTTATTTGTATTTTTCTGGATTTAATTTGTTAAAATGTGTTAGGGGTTTTTGGATGAATATTTATAAGAAGCGTTAATGTGTAGTTCTGTTTTATAGTAATGTCTTTGTGTTATTTTCATATCAGATTAAGGCTGGCTATGTAAAATGATTGAGGATATATTTCTTCTCCTGTAATTTCTAGAGTGTTTGTGTAGAACTGATACTGTTTATTTTATAAATAGACATTAGAATTCATCATTCAAGTAAACTAGGCCTGAGATTTTCTTTGTCAAAAGTTTTCAAATGATGAATTCAATTTCTTTAATAGATAAAAGGCTATTCTGGTTATTTACTCCTTAAGTGTGCTTTGATAATTTGTATCTCTCAAGAAATTTGACAATTTCTTACAAGTTATTGAATTTGCTGATGCAAAGTTATTTCTCATGTCTCATTATCTTTTCAGTGTCTGTGGGATATTAAGTGATGTCTGTTCTTTAACTCCTAATATTGGTAATTGCTGTGTTCCTTTTTCCCCTTCTTTTCTATTAATTAGTCTTTGTAAAAATTTCTTCATTTATTGATACTTTGAAGAACCAAATTTTGTTTTCATAGATTTACTCAATTATCTCTTTTCTATTTTATTAACATCCAATCTTTATTATGTTCTTTCTTTCTGTTCACTTTGGGTTTCAGTGGCTCTTTGCTTTCTAATTTCTTCAAGTAAAAATTCAATCACTGAGTTTAGTTTTTTCTCCTTTCTAATGTAAGCTTTAAATATAGCAAACTTCCTTAATTATCACTTTATCTATAACCCACACGTTTTGATTTTTTAAAATTCAGTTCATACTATTTCCAGGTCATATGTTGTATTATTTTTCCTGTGATTTCTTTTTTCACTCATGCATTTTTAGAAGTATGTTTTTAATTTTCAAATGTTTGTGGTTTTTCCAGATACCTTTCTGTTATTGATTTCTGGGTTATTTCCATTATGGTCAGAGAATATACTTCTTATTTCTTAAAGTTTTAAAACTTTATTTTTTATTTATTTATTTTTTTTTTTTTGAGACGGAGTCTCGCTCTGTCGCCCAGGCTGGAGTACAGTGGCCGGATCTCAGCTCACTGCAAGCTCTGCCTCCCAGGTTCACGCCATTCTCCTGCCTCAGCCTCCCGAGTAGCTGGGACTACAGGCGCCCGCCACCTCGCCCGGCTAGTTTTTTTGTATTTTTTAGTAGAGACGGGGTTTCACTGTGCTAGCCAGGATGGTCTCGATCTCCTGACCTCGTGATCCGCCCGTCTCGGCCTCCCAAAGTGCTGGGATTACAGGCGTGAGCCACCGCGCCCAGCCAAACTTTATTTAAACTTGTTTTATGACCCAGAATATGAGCTACCTTAGTGAATGACCCATATAGACTTGAAAAAATGTGCATTCTACTATTTTAGGGTTTTCTCTAAATGTCCCTAAATGTCACTCAGTTTTGGTTAATGGACAGTGGTGTTCTGGTAAATGCTTAACTGAATATCTGGAAAGAAAAAGTCCTGATATATAATATTTGATACCTTCTGTGGTATATGCATTCTTATCATGGCTGATTTTAAGCTAACAATGTGCTGTCACCAAATGTGGAGTTGGGAAGAGAAGTATACAAATTGCTTTCACTAGCCAGTGCAAGCTAGTTCTAGCACACCACTGTGATTGTGGTATTCAAATCTTCTGTATCTTTGTTGCTTTTTGTCTGTATATTCTTTCAGTTACTGAGAGATGAATGTTGTAATCTCGAAAAATGATCGCTGATTTTTTCCATTTCTCTTTTCAGTTCTTTCAGTTTTTGTTTTAATGTAATTTAAAGCTTTATGAAGTGTATATGCATTTAGCATTTAGGTGTGTTATAACTTCTTGATAAATTGATCCCTTTATCCTTATGAAATGTACTTCATTATCACTGGCAATTTTATTTTCTTTGAAGTATATTTCTCTGATACTAATATAGCTACCCCCAGCTTAGTTTTGATTAGTGTTTATATGGTGTAGATTTTTTCATCCTTTTACTTAAAATTTTTGAATAATTTTGGATTTACAGAAGACTGCAAAGATAGTACTGAGATTCCCTGCATAACTGTCACTCATCTCTCCCTAATGTTAACATCTTAAACAACTATGGTACATTTGTCAACATTAAGAAATTAACATTGGTGAATTACCATGAACTAAAGCACATTCTTTACTTGGATTTCCCCAGGTTTGCTACTAATTTCCTTTCATGTTCCAGGATTCTATCCAAGAGTCCACATGTGTATTTAGTTATCATGTCTCCTTAGTCTCCTCTGGTTCATGAAGATTTCTCGGTATTTTTATTGTTTGTCATTGCCTTTATGCATCTAAAAAGTACTAGCCAGGTATTTTGTAGACTGTTTCTCAATTTGGGTTTGTCGGACATATTCTCTTATACTGGGATTATAGAACATGAAGTGTCCTCATCACATCTTTTAGGGGTGGAAATGATAAAAATGACACTACAGATGTTAACTTTGATCGTTTTGTTAAGTCTGCCAGGTCTCTTCACTGTAAAGTTACTATGTTTTTTTCATACTGTATTCATTGAAAGTGAGTCACCAAGTTCCCAGAATTAAGGAATTAAGTTATACTTCCTGGAGGGGAGGGAGTATTTATATGTAAAGTTGTAGAGTTATAGGTGTGTGTATACACATACACCCACATACCTATAATTTTATATTTAAATATGCATATATAAATAGATATACCTGTATATACACAGATATACAATGTTTATTGTATAAAATTATTCGAACATTTGTCCCTTTTCCCAACCCCTTGTTTATTTGTAATTTCTTTCTCTAACAGTGAGAAACTTGGCTTCCTTTTTTTTATAAATTACTAATTTTTATATGTACAGTAGTTTCATAATTGCTAAATTATATCCCTGTGAGAAACAAATTTACTGCCTAAGGTACTGTGTTTATATATAGTTTTTTGTTGTTGTTTTTACTCAGGTCAGCACCTTTTTTCTTCATCCCAGTGGTGACATTATGTCATATTTGTAACAGAGTTAGATTCATTTGTCAAGGTCTACATTCCATCCTGGGATCTTTCGATACCCTGGTTGACTTCCTAAAGAAATTTACATACTGTACAGTTTTCTTTGTAGTGTACAGTTATGTGGATTTTGATATACAAAAACAGTACCATCTACCACCCAAGAATCATACAGAATGGTTTCATCCATTCTAAACATTTTCTTCTGTATCTCATTATAGTCAACCCCTCCCCACTCCCTAACTCCTGGCAATCCCTGATATGTTTTCTGTACCCATAATTTTGTCTTTTCTATAATATTATATAAATAGAATCAGAAAATAAGTAAACTTTGTGTCTGACTTCTTTCATTTAGCAAAATACACTTAAGATTTTTTCATTTTGTGTAAATCAATAGCCCATTTCTTTTTATTGCTGAGTAGGGTTATTCCATTGGATAGCTATACTGCAGTTTGTTTATTCACTTATCTGTTGAAGAACACGTCAGCATTCTTTTTCTTTTGTCTTCTCTGGGCCCTATATTTAAAATGCATTTCTTTTAGATAAGTCTTGTTTTTATATCCAAGCTGACATTTTTTAATCAAAATATTTAAACCATTTACATTTAGTGTAATTTTTAATATGATTAAATTTATCACCTTGCTGTTTGTTTTTCAATTTTCCCATTTGTTCTTTTTTTTCTGTCTTCTTTTGGATTAGTTATTTTTTTTAACTACCTTTTATTTCCACTACCATTTTGTATTTTAGTTTTCTAAAGTTTACATCATACCTTTTTTAACTTATCAATTTACTTTCAAATAATATCATGCCACTTAACATACTTTATAAGAATCTTAGAACAGTATACTTGCATTTCTTTCCTTGCTTTTTGCTATTGTTCTTATATATTTAATTACTTTTATTATTAACTTTTAATGTGAAGTTCCAAACTAAGAAAATGGGCTGGCCTCTAATCATAGAGAACAGGATCAAATCCTGGCTTTTTTACTTACTCACTATGTAATCTTAGGCAAATCACTTTACATATCGGTTCCTCAGTGTCATGGTAAAGTTGTCTGTAAAATAACAAGCTTGATATGAGGAATAAGTAAAATAAAGCATGATATACATGCCCCACCATAGCTGGCACACATGAAGCAAGGGGACACAGTCTCCCTTGTAGGCCGAACACCAGAAAAAGGTTGTCAGGAGTAGAGAGCTAAAAGTGAACAGTTTCCCAGCTCTGAGCAAACTCATTGCTTGCTACTCATAGTCTGGCCCTCTGTGACACCAGGAAACAATAGCAGATGTCAAAATGAACCACAGCAGCAAAACAAGGATGCCCATCTGTGTCAACACCAACAGACATAACTGATTCTTTTCCAAGAAGGAAATTAAACTAAAAATCAGTTGTACTTTATGTGAGCTCCTCAAATCACAAAGACTAGGTTACTAAGGAAATTTGTTTCTGCAAACTTCAAGTGTTGAACTTAAGTGGTGAGTGGTTTTTGTCTGCAGACACCATGTAGGATGCCTGCTGGAGATTGGGGGCTTCAGAGCTACCTTATTTTCTTACTTCCTGACCCAGCTGGCTGCCTCTTCTCCTGAGCTGCTAGCTTTCTTCTGGAGGGATGGATAGGCTACTGCACTTGTGAAGTAAGCTCTGGGTTCAGACACACCTGGGTGTAAATAATGGCCTGTAATACACTAATCATAACCCTGTGGAAGCCACTTAGCCCCACCAACCCTCGGTTTCCTAATCTATAAAATGGGAGTAAAAATGAAACTTAATGAGATAATGCATTATAGCTAAGAAGAGTAGTGGGATAATATTCTAAAATATTATCCAATCTTCCCTTTTCTTCCTCCTTTTCATGTATCCTTCAGTTCATTTTATTTCTATCTCATAGGCCCTGGGCAGAATATAGCAGCAGAAAGCAGGCAAAGAAAGGAGCCTTTTCTGACTGTAACTTTCCAGAAGCCGAGGCCCTACAGCAGGGGCAATTCTCAAAGGACAGATTCAGGAGAGAGAGAGACGACGAAGGGCCCAGGAGTGTGGGCTGCCAGACTGGAAAACAGTCTGAGTTAAAGCTGGGAGGAGTGAAGGAAGGGAAACCAGAAGGGTGAGGGCTCTGTTTCCAGGCCAAGTGCAAAGAGGCAGCACAGCCCCAGTAGGTTTTATGGGATCCACCAATGGCTGTAGAAGGAATGGGAGAGGAGACAGGGTCTGATTGCCTGGGCCAGCCTCTGAGTTACACTGGCTGGGTGGTGTGTCCATGCACACAGGCTCCAGGTCAGAGGGAAACCCAGGATGAAGCAGGACCCACAGAGTGGCCCCTCCACACCCACAAGTTCAGAATGCCAAACTTGATGGAGCTTGTGGGCAGGACCAAAGCCTCATTGGAGGTGACCTCCATGGACAAACCTCCAAGGACCGGATGAAGGGTGCACAATTTAGCAAAGAGATGTCATCAGAGAAGGGAGGGTGGGATGTGAAAATTTTTCTCTGCTCTTCTCCCTCTACAACTGCATTTTGCTGAATTCGTGCTGGTTAAATGAGTTTATTTCACAATGTGACTTGACAATAATAATAAGACAATCATGACACACAACCAAGGTCTCAGTTTTTGGCAGTGATTTAAGCTGTCCAGAGCTTTGTCGTCATCATGGGTGCATTTAACATGCTCGACAATCTGCCAGGCACCAGGGCCTGGCTATCAGGGAAGGAACTCCTGCAGCTCGGAGTCCCTCTCCTTCACTCAGCATCCTCACAAGACATCGTGGAAGGAAGAAATCCTCTTTAAAAGCGGTAATATTCGTGCTTCAGCATTTGCTGAGCCCCTGCTGTATACTGGGACCAGGAAGAGACCCTGCCCTCATGAGGCTGTCAGTCCAGAGCAGTAGATGTACATTAATTAGGTAAAGGCAAAAGTACCCTTACAGTCACTAGTTTCTAATGAGCAAACAGAACTCGTGGAAGGCTGCCTTCCGCCCATGGCCTCTTATAAGTGTTTATAATCAATCAATCAATCAGTCAATTCATAGCTGTTCACTGAGTCCAGCCTGGTTGTCCAGGGCTCCCCTGGCCCAAATGGCCTCTGCAGAAGGTACAGACGCAGAGGTCCCCTTCAGATGCCATAATGGATGTGAGAGCATTTGGCAAACAAGAGACTTCAATCGGACATGATAATTTCTGTTATGATGCTTATTGTTATTACTGTAGTCGTTGTTGCTGTCACCATCATTAATACAAGCAGCCCTTGTTTGGAGGAGACGGCCTGATTGGAAAACAGGACCAGGCTTGCACTCAGGATCAGGGTGTCTGCAGGGAGCAATGAGTGCAGGATGGAGCCACAGCCTTCACTTGCTTTCTCGCTGTTCCTGGGTCTGTTTTTACCACATCCACCATATCTCTGGGCCCTCTACTCCCCACTAATTATATTTTCATTACGTCCACTTACCTCTTTTACAGAACCAAGTGTGGTATTTTTTGTTAGTGTTTTGTTCTGAGACAGGGTCTTAACTCTGTCGCCCAGGCTGGAGTCCAGTGGCGCCATCATAGCTCACTGCAGCCTCGAATTCCTGGGCTCAAGCAATCTTCCAGCCTCAGCCTCCCAAAGCGCTGGGATTACAGGCCTGAGGTACCATGCTGGACCTGTGTTGTTAAAAGAAACATTCTACAATGATCACCAATGGGAAGCCCCCATTATTAGACATAAATAGGAAACAACAGTTCAATAAATACAATGATTAAACATTATTTGTAAATTGTAGCTAAATTCAGTCCCATGCCCCAGCTCTGAGATAGGCATCACTGAACAGAGAGCCTCAGGATGGAATGAAAAATGTCGAGGGGTAATTTTCTCATCATGGAATCTACGTCATTTGCTACTTTGTGCCTCAGCTTTAAGTCTCTGGCCAGCCTTTTTCTCCTGTACTGTGCAAGTTGATCTAAATATCCCCACCCAGGCCCCAACCCACATTCCTGCTTCCTGCCCTCAGGACATCTGGTTGGGCTTCTCTTGAATCAGCCTTCTCTCCTTTCTGCTTTTTTTTTTTTTAATTAAAATGGAATTTATTTATTTTTATTGATACATAATAATTGCACATATTTATGAGGTACATGTGATACTCTAATACAGGCATACAATGTGTAATGATCAAATCAGGGTAATTAGCACAGCCATCACCTTGCATCTTTATCATTTCTTTGTGTTAGGAACATTGCTAATCTTTTCTTCTAGCTATTTTGAAATACACAATATATTCTTGTTAATTATAGTCACCTTACTGCGCTATCAAATGCTGGAACTTATTTCTTCTGACTGTATGTTTGTACCCATTTACTGACCTCTCTTCATTGCCCTGCCCACAGCCCCCACACCCTTCTCAGCCTCTGGTGACTATCATTCTACCCTCTACTGCCATGCGATCAACTTTTTAGCTCCCATATATGAGTGAGAACATGTGATATTTGTCTTTCTGTACCTGGCTTATTTCACTTAACAGAATGACCTCCAGTTCCATCCACGTTGCAGCAAAGAACAGGATTTCATTATTGTTACTGGCTGAATACTATTCCTTTACCCATTCATTCATGAGTGGACACTTAGGTTAATTTCATATTTTTGCAATTGTGAATAGTGCCGCAGTGAATATGGGGATCCAGGTATCCCTTTGACATACAAATATTCTTTCCTTTGAATAAATACTGAGTAGAATGATTTTATCTCCTTTAGTGCCTTACCCCTGTTCCATAGAGCCATCTCCCAAGGGGGCCACCTCCACATACCCTGGGCTCCAGCTCTCCTTTCAGGAAAACGTAGGATAAATCATAGTATCTTTCTAGCCCCTAAAACTGCCTTGCGCACCCCAAATACATGAGTCCTGTAACACCAGCTCCATTACCTTTTAACTGTGAAACCTGGAACAAGCCAGTTAGCATTTCTGAGCCTGCTTGCTTGCATGAAATAGTGATAACTGTGTTTACCTTACAAATTAATAGGACGAAATGAGCCGATGGCATACAGCAACAGTTTTAGGAAAAGGTAGTGGTTAGGCTGGGCACGGTGGTTCATGCCTGTAATCCCAGCACTTTGGGAGGCTGAGGCGGGTGGATCACGTGAGGTCAGGAGTTCGAGACCAACCTGACCAACAGTGAAATCCCATCTCTACTAAAAATATGAAAATTAGCCGGTCGTGGTGGTGCATGTCTGAGATCCCAGCGACTCAGGAGACTGAGGCATGAGAATTGCTTGAACTCAGGAGGCAGAGGTTGCAGTGAGCCAAGATCACACCACTGCACTCCAGCCTGAAGGACAGTGCAAGACTCCATCTCAGAAAAAAAAAAAAAAAAAAAAAAAAGCAGTGGCACACTCAAGGAGCCCACCCAGGTGCCTGGAGACTGGCTTTTGGCCTGGAGGTGGTGGTGAGGTAGTGCAAGTGTGACAGCTGCTGACAATGAGATCCTACCTGCTTTTGCAGAACACACAGATCTATAGGCCAGGGTCAGCCGTGGGCCAGTACTCACCTGGCTTTTGTCGTGGTGCTGGCCCAGCTGTCTGCATTGTTGGGGATGTTAAAGTTTCCTGTTCTGGGTGGAAAGTCGAGGTCCAGGAGGTCTCTAGGTAGCTATCCTCTGTCTGATAAAGGATCCTTGGGGCTCTCTGCCTGGCCACTCTGGAAACCATGGGCCACTGTGGCTACTAGCTCAGCCCTGATGGGGAGCCTCGCAGATCGGGCTTGAGTCCTTCTGCTCACTCTTCTGTTTCTCTGCCTCATCTGTTACCACTCCCTCCTGGCCTTCTCTCCTACCCGCAGCCCCTCCTGTGCATCCATCTGCAGGTCTGGCCACACCAACAGCTGACTTGGTTCCCTAGACTTTCCAGGCCATGTCTTGGACATGCAGTTCCCATCCTCTGCTTCTCTGCAAATTCATCGTCTTCCTTCAAAAGCCTCTTGTCCCCCAGATATCCTGCAGAGACCTCATCTTGCCATCTGACAACTCTGGGATGCACCTCTCCCCTCAGCCTGTGGATTTCTAGAGGGCAGCACCTAGTCTCTGTCAACTGCCCCCTCAAGCCCAGATGCTGTGAACAGGGGTCAGCGTTGGCTGTGTCCCTGGCTGCCTCTCTGCTCCCTGCCCCCGACTACCTCATCCCATTCTGCCCTGAGGGTGACTTCAGATGAGCGAGGCTCAGCTCCGGACACATTGGATGGATTGCTGTTCCCCAATTGTGTCAGACTCATTGCTGCCCTAGGGCCTTTGCACATTCGTTAGCTCTACTAAAAATGCACTTCTTGCGGGGCCTCACACGCTTCTTGCCATTGAGGTCTCAATTCACATGTCACCTCTTTAGAGAACTTCCCTGACCGCCCACTGTAAGGTTCCACTCCCTCCGTCTGAAATGATCTGATGTGTTTTCTTAGTAATACACGCTCTGCCTCCACTCTAGAGCATAAGGGCAAAAATCCTGCTTATCCTGTTCGCCCTCTACCCCCAGGTTGCTGGCACAGGGCCTGGCCCATAGGAAGTATCTATATGTATTTATTGAATGAATGAATGAATGAATGAATGAATGAATGAATGAATGTATAAACCAATCAATGAAAAACCAAACCAATCCTACAAAAAGCCTCAAGACAGACATGGGTGGGAGGACGGGGTAGGCATTACTGTCTCCAGTAACAGATGAGGCACTAGAGTGGGCTCACCAGCCAGAGTGACAGCCTGGAGCCAGCGACGCTGCTGTTTTTCCCCTGGGCTCCTTCTCTGACCCACCTCTACCCACCAGTGAACCCTCCCCGCTGGACATCTGGAAAGGGCATCTTCTCCATCCCTGACATCACTTTGGTCAGGACTGTGCTGCCCTCACTTTCTGATTCATAATTCAGCACCCAGCAGCTGACTGCTCCAGTCAGGGGTGAAGCCTCCCATTCATTCGAGATGTTTCAGATCACCTGCTCCATCACCCCAGAGGCAGCACAGGGCTTGGTACAAAGGTGGATGCATCACAGGCCCTGCAATCCCTGGTGTGGATTTCTATACGTATATCCCACCTATTAGAGTGCCAGAGTTTATCAGGCAGAGACCAGGTCATTATTTCAGAATTTCTTTCTACTTCCCCCTTTCCCTAAAATCTGAGGGTGAGGTGCTTCTGGAAAAACAATGGGGGATTATAGGTAGACATTTCTACAAAATAAACATGATGGTATGAAAATACTAAATGGGAGGCCGAGATGGGCAGATCACGAGGTCAGGAGATCGAGAGACGATCCCGGCTAACACGGTGAAACCCCGTCTCTACTAAAAAAATACAAAAAAATAGCCGGGCGAGGTGGCAGGCGCCTGTAGTCCCAGCTACTCGGGAGGCTGAGGCAGAATGGCGTGAACCCGGGAGGCGGAGCTTGCAGTGAGCTGAGATCCGGCCACTGCACTCCAGCCTGGGTGACAGAGCAAGACTCCGTCTCAAAAAAAAAAAAAAAAAAAAAAAAAAAAAAAGAAAATACTAAATGAACCCAGATGACATCTTCAGAATGATTATTTTAAGAAAATAATTCATTCAAGAAGTGATAAATAGCCTTAGTGTGATAGTGTTTGGATTTTTTTGTTTGTTTTTTTTTGGGGGGCAGTTATTATAAATTATCTTTTATTTTTAAAAAATAGTATCAACTATATTATAATTAGATAGCAATTTTTACAGTTTTATTGAAATATAATGAATACACAAAAAAAGTGCTTTAAAAAAAGTTTACTTTAAGTTCTGGGATACATGTGCAGAACATGCAGGTTTGTTACATAGGTATACATGTGCCATGGTGGTTTGCGGCACCCATCGACCCATCATCTAGGTTTCAAGCCCCACATGCATTAGGTATTTGTCCTAACGCTCTCCCTCTCTTTTCCCCCAACCTCCCAACAGACCGCAGTGTGTGATGTTCCCCTCCCTGTGCCCATGTTTAATGTGTACAATTTGATGAGTTTGAAATATGCAAACACCTGTGATATCATCCCCAAAATCAAGATAATAGGTGCACTTAACATCTCCTGGAGTTGCCATGATGCCTTTTTCTTTATGGTAAGAACTCTTTGCTTGTTTGTTTGTTCTGAGACAGGGTCTCGCTCTGTTGCCCAGGTTAGAGTGCAGAGCGTGATCTCAACTCACTGCAGACTCTGTCTCCTAGACTCAAGCCATCCTCCCACTCCAGCCTCCTGATTAGCTGGGACTACAGGCATGAGCCCCCATGCCCAGCTAATTTTTTTTTTGTAGTTTTTGTAGGGATGGGGTCTCTCCAAGTTGCCCAAGCTGGTCTCAAACTCCTGGGGTCAAATGATTCACCCACCCTGGCCCCCCACAGTGCTGGGATTACATCATGAGCTACTGTGCCTGATCTGTGATAAGAATCCTTAACATGAGATCCACCCTCTTAACAAATTTTGAGTGAACAATATTGCTAACCATAGGCGCTATGTTGTACAGCAAATCTCCATAATTTACTCATCTAGCATAACCAAACTTTTATACCCACTGATTTTTTTAAAATATGGTGAATAGACAACTATTTTCTCCTTACTCCAAACCCAGAGCTTCTAAGTTGGGATTCCTAACCTCGGGATTGAACCTGACCTGCAATCTGTTCTGGGATCCACAAAAATGCTTTTTGTTTTTTTGTTTATTTGTTTTTATTTTTTTGTTTTGTTTTTGTTTTGAGACAGGGTCTCACTCTATGGCCCAGGCTGGAGTGCAGTGGCACGATCTCAGCTCACTGCAACCTCTGCCTCTCGAGTTCAAGTGATTCTCCTGCCTCAGCCTCCAGAACAGCTGGGATTCCAGGCACGCATTACCACTCCAGGCTAATTTTTGTATTTTTAGTAGAGACAGGGTTTCACCATGTTGGCCAGGCTGATCTCGAATTCCTGACCTCAAGTGATCCGCCTGCCTTGGCCTCCCAAAGTGCTGGGATTACAGGTGAGAGCCACCGTGCCCTGCCCGAGAAAATGCTCTTTCTATTGCTGCTGGGGGTAATAATACTGCTTTCCAAAGATCTTTACAGCTTGCAACAAGTCTGCTCCTGACTGTGGCATGAGAGGTACTTCCTAAGGAAGGGAGAATGCATGCGATGAGCGGATCACACTACAGGGTGCGACTTGCTCACGGATTCCAGCATTCAGTTTGGGCTAAACTGTGTTCTTTCCACTACCTTAGTTTAAAAATATACGGTTTTTTTTTTCATTTAAAAAAATCAGGATTTTATACATCACTGGAAAATTAGGAAGCGAGGCCACACTGGGCCTATAGTTCTCCAACCAGAGCTGAGCCATGCTCACCCCAGCAGATGGGCTCCTAGGTGCTGCCTGCTTGGGTCCTCACCTGGCCTGCTTTGCTCTTTAGGCCTCTTTGTCTGTGACCCTAGTTTACAAGAACTATGCTTCCCAACCTTCCCCCCTTAATACCCTAGAGCACAGATCACCCCTCCACAGTCAAGCCAGCTCTGGGAATAGTCAAGGATCCTGAATAAGCGCATTATTTTGAAGGCTTAGGTTTCATCTTGAAAAAATGTGTTTTCCATTTCATTATATAACAGGGCTATGTATATTTTAATTAACATTTATATATTTTTCTTCCCAATGTATGGACTAAAAGTGTCCCTCCAGGAAGATGTGCTGGGCTGTTCTGAGGCTTTGAGTGTTCCAAAGGTGTTAGCTCGGGATGCCTTCTCCCCAGTTTGAAAAATACAGGCTCTCCCAGTATTGTTGCTCATCATGTCTTTAGTTCCTTGTCGAAATCTTCCAACTTCTTAGCTTTTGTCACTTTTTATAATCAGAAAGTAAATGCCCTTAATGTGGGGGAGTTGATCTGACCCTCAGAGCTACAAGCCCCTTTGGGCTGGCCCCAGTGCTTGTGTGGGGAAGGGGCCAGGCCCCATGTCCACATGCGGCCTGGCTGGCTCGTGCCTGGAGCTCCTGGGCATCACACACTCAGCTTGCACAGTGCTGCCCTCGGAAACTTTTGCAGGTTATGGCTTATGAAGGGTTCCGGAGAGTTCAGACGCAAATCGATAGCATGCATTACAAGAGAGCGTGAGCTAACAAAGGTGCTGGTGGGCCATGCATCTTCAAACAGCTTCTTGGGGACTTTAATTGTCGGGATGTTCAGGAGAAGAATATGACCTTACGGGGCATTTTCCAGAATAGAAGAGTCTATATATTAAAAGGCAGCAAATGATTCATAACTGGTTAGCGGCGGGGCCTATGGGTCCATGTTTCCCATGTGAATTTTTTTTTCTGCATTGCAAACTCTTACATTAAATTGTGATAAATGAAGAGTGGGGGCTACTCATACAAATCAATGACTCTAGTGTGTGTGTCATTAGCCTGAGAGATGCAGGCAGCGGTCAGTCCCATAAATCATGTGATGATCTGCTGTCTGCAACACGATGCAAGCAAGCAGGCACATTAGGGAGGTTAAGGAATGAAATTAATCTGTGCATTCTCCTCTCCCCCTGCCTCCTTCACCATCACCTGGTCATACGGAAAGAATTAAAATCACATGATCCGAACTAAACCAGCTCCAGAACAGTAAATTGGTTAAGTTTGACTTCACCTTTCAACTCCAAGTTAATTATGTATTAGGGGATTAATTTATTCACAGGGACTGGGAAGGGAAATGGAGAATGGGAGAAACCTGCCAGGGCCTCTCATCCAGGTGCCAAAGTTATTAATTGCTCTGGCTATGCCACAGGCTACCTGGACAGACCCTGGGGTGGGGGGTGGGCTATGGGATCGGCCATGGATATGGCGGGGTCTGTCCTGCTCTGAGGATCAGCCAGCTTGGGTTGCAGAAGAGGCCCCAGTCTGTGCTCCACAGGGATGCTTGTGATGCTTGGTTGCTGGAGTATCTTGGAAGCCTACGCTAGAAGGAGCCTTTCCCCAGGGTGTGTGGCCAGATTACACTTCAGATGGTAACTGATACCTCTTCCGGGGCCACTCGCCTTGCCTGGAACTCCTCCAGTGAGAGGCAGCTCTCCATTTGCAAAACTGCCCACTTTATACATGCAACTCTGATTTGCGCAACTCAAGCGTCCTACTCCTCCCACTTGGGATCCTATGGAATACCAGAACTACGTCTCCCTCACACACAATGCCCTCTGTTCACCCGAGGACAGGGAGCATGTTCTCCTCAAACATCCTCCAGGGTGCCTCTCCGGTGGCAGCCTTTGCAGGCCTCTCGCCATTGTGGTCTTCTTGGGAGGTGGGAGGTCAGTGTTGATCTCTCTTCTGTGGTGCGGTCCCAGCCAGCTGAGAACAGCTGCAGGTGCAGCAGTACCAAGTGGGGCTCCTGGAGATGAGACTTGGAGCAAGATAAGGGAGCTCCTTTCTCAGTGCCGCTACCTGATGGTGATTGGGCACCAGATCCAGCAGGAAATCCCAGGAAACTCCCGCTTATTTAAGGGTCATGTCTGACCACACCAGAAACAACTTCTTAAAAGAGCCCAAATGCTAGCATCGTCTGCATGGAGCCACGCAAGAGAAATTGTTAGGCACATTTGACCATTTGTTGTTAAGACACAAGGATACTGAATGGATTTGACGCAGATCCTTTGCTTATAAAAACTCACAACACCCAACACGAATGGTGGCATTAATGCTCTGTGTGTGAACAGCACTTCACAATGTTCTGAACATGTTCCCATGTGTATGGGATATTGTTTAATCTTCCCAGCAGTCCATGAGTTAGGTCCAACGACTCCCTAAGGAAACTGAGGCTCTGAGAGTTTGAAAGACTTGGCTGAGTTCACATGCCTGGGAAGTGGCTCAGCCACCATAAGATTTAGTTGCAGGAAGGGTGGGACCACCTAGGGGCTTTCTTCCTATCAAATCTACAGATGGAAAGTTCTCAGAGTCCAAGAACCCATGACCATCTCTAGAGGCTCTATGCAGCCCCCAGATCTGTGTGCTGTGCTCCAAAAGGGTTACAAAAATAAGTTGAGCTAACATCTAAAAATTAAAAGCTTTCATAGAAGGAAGAGATTTGGGCTTCTCTTGAAAACTTGGAATCTGGCCATTGGGCTGACATTTCACTGTGGTGATACTGGGTGCATGATACTGGCTCCACTCAAAGGGGTCTGAGCTCTCACAGGCTCTAGAGACACGTTCTGGCCAGTACACACATTGAGACACTGACCCTCCAAATCCTCACTCTGCTCAATGACCCGGTGGCCCTCCTCTAACCCTCCCATAACCCAGTCTTACTGCTGCCCCCTCCTCCTGGGGCACCCATGCATCACCGTCCTGCCCATACGCTTTCTCTGTCTCTGTCCAAGCCTTTCTTGGCTTCGAGTCAAGCTCTGATCATTTCAGCAGCTCCTCTGCCTGACTTCTCCTTCCTAAGCTCCAAAAGGATTTTTCAGCTGGTTGATGCAGGTGAGCACACCAGAGCTAGATGCACCCTGGAGACATCTAAATCCAACCTTCTTCTCTGTAGTAATGAAATTAAGGTGAGACAGGGTGCCTAACCTTCTATGTCACTGACCCCATTCCCAGACCCTTTCCTGGCCCCAAGAAGTCACCCTGATCATATTGCTCTCTGAATGTTCACCTTGCTTGCTCTTTTGGGGAAAAAGTACCAAAAACACAGAGAAAAGGGAAATATCTAAATGCCCAACATTCAAAATTAACCAAAAATCAAAATTTCCTGTATTTCTTGCAGATGTTTACAAAGAAAATCAAGGAATTCTGAGTCCCATCCAGGAAGCTGGCTTCATTATACTCTTAAGGTCTCTACACATCTCTTCCTGATCCCCTTCCGTTCTCTTCTTCCAGAAGGAAGCATTATTGTGACTTTTCCTCCAAATCCTTCTAATCTATGTTTACACACACACACACACACACACACACACACACACACACACACGTTTGTAAATTACATATGTTGTTTGGTTACATGCATGTGTTTAGATCAACATAAATCACTTCTGCTTTTTTCCATCACCATTGCATTTTTTAGGTTGATGTGGTTTGGCTGTGTCCCCGCCTCCAAATCTCATATTGAATTGTAGTTCCCATAATCCCTACATGTCATGGGTGAGACCTGGTGGGAGACAGCTGAATCATGGGGGTGGGTTTTTCCTGTGCTATTCTCTTGCTAGTAAGTCTCACGAGATCTGATGGTTTTATAAAGGGGAGTTCCCCTGCACACACTCTCCTGCCTGCCACCATGTAAGATGTGCCTTTGCTCCTCTTTCACCTTCCACCATGATTGTGAGGCCTCCTCAGCCATGTGGAACTGTGAGTTCATTAAACCTCTTTCCTTAACAAATTACCCAGTCTTGGGTATGTCTTTATTAGCAGCATGAAAATGAACTAATACAGAGGTCGACTCCCACCTGCACCTGTAAATCCAGGTGCAGGATTTACCAAATCCCATCCTCTGAGGGATATATAATTTTGTTTACCTGATCTCCTTTATAATTAATTAATTATTTATTTTTAGACAGAGTCTCACTCTGTTGCCCAGGCTGGAGTGCAGTGGCATGATCTCGGCTCACTGCAACCTCCGCCTCCCAGGTTCAAGCAATTCTTCTGCCTCAGCCTCCTGAGTATCTGGGACTACAGGCACGCACCACCATGCCCAGTTGATTTTTGTATTTTTAGTAGAGATGGAGTTTCACCATATTAGCCAGGCTGGTCTTGAAGTCCTGACCTCATGATCCACCTGCCTCAGCCTCCCAAAGTTCCCAAAGATTACAGACGTGAGCCACCACGCCCGACCCCCGATCCCTTTTTGATGGGCATGTGCATTGTGGATTTTTTACTATCACCAATAAAGCTAGAACAACACTGTATCTTTTCTGGGGTTTGCTAATGAGGTTTGCCTAGAGTTTTATTTGCTCTCTAAATGTGTCATGGTCCCTCTCCCCAGCAGTACTGAGACCTTCTGGGGGCCCCTAGGGACCACATGTGAAGATACCCAATACAGCCCCCAGTTGGTCCCTCAGTATTTTCCCTGGCATATGTGGTCACATCTCTCCCTTAGCTCTCCACTGAGGATGCACGTGCTGGTCACACAGCCCTCCAGCTGGCTGTGTCCCCACATGCAAGCCCCAGGGAGCCCTAGCCCACGGCCTGTGCATCTCAGGCCCATTAAACCTCTCACTTTGTATTTCCTAATTCCTTTAAGAAATCCCAAACCTGTCTCCTTGGATAGAAATAAAATAAATGTAATATCTATTGCTATCGCTTAAACACAAATTATAGTATTTTTTATTAAATACTCTGTTGTCAAATGCTTGACATTCCTCATAATAGATAAAAAAGCAACTAAAACTAGTTATTTTCTGTTACCTTAGAGGCTTGCAACGTAGTTTGTATTGTATTTACTTGTTATGTTCTGCTTGTCGCATTTCATTATAAGCACGCGAATTATTTTCCCTATTAAATTAAAAGGCAATTCTCCCCGCCCCCAGCTACCCTTGAGCTTGTATAAAAGGTGAAGATCTGGAGCTATGGGCTCTGGGAAACCACCTGGTGATCAGGGTTACAGATCCTCTGCCAGCTCACCAGTCCTCCTCTGGCATAGGCTGACCCAGCCCCCATGCTTGGTAATGGGGTCAGGGGAACAACCACCCCAATAAACTGTGCGGTGGGGAAAGGCTACATGTATCATTGTTCTAGCCTTACATTCTTTTCTACCCACTGTTTCTTATTATCATCATAGCATCCCTATGAGGCAGCAGGTTGGGACTACTGTACCTATTTTACAGATGAGGCAACAATCCTGAAAGAAGGGGCTTTTGAGTTATGATCAGGCTTAGGGCTAGAGCCCTGCAGCTTCCACCACTTCCACCAGCACTGTTGCCACAGACATGTGCCAACTGGAGGTTACCGTGCACCAGGCACTGGGGGAATCATTTCACGTGCAATGCCTTCTTTGATCCTAACAGCAGTTTCTTGAGGTAGCAGTACTGTTACCTCTCTTTATAGTTTTTATGAAACTGTGGCTCATGGAGGACAAATAAGTGCCTCTGGTTGTATAGGTTTCACATGCAAGAGCAGAGGTTGGAGCCAGGTCTGTCTGACTTTAGAGCCCAGTTCAGAAGCAGTGAGAAGACACATCCTCAGCTCTTTGGGGTCACCATCTCTTTTAAGAATGGGATGAAATCTATGCCCCGACCCACTTCCCCCAGGAAGTGCCTATTTCTCACACCACCGGCATTTTACCTACCATTTTATGATCTGCTAGGATTAGCTGGGGCTCATGTCTGGATCAACACAAGTCTCTGTGATCCAGGTCAGAAACTCCCTCACGAGAGCTTGGAATCAGATGCTTTTGTTGTGTACACAGCCTAAATCAATTGCAACCTCACCAAATGCTCTGTCTCCTGCCCTGCCTTTCCTTCATAAACCCTTTCTGGCAGTTGAGATTTGCCAGACTCAGAATTTGAAATGGGTTCCAGTGGAACTTGGGGGAGGGGAGTTTCTTACAGTGCTGGGATTTGACCTGTTTTTCTCTGAGCCCATGGGGACTTGGAGAGTAACGAGCCTCTGCACCCCTGTCAGATCCTTCCGCTCTCTCAGTGTTACCCTCCCTCCCGCCATGGCACTTCTTTGGAAGAGGACTAGATACCTGAGTAGTAATTCACGGTACAGATCCACGTTTTCCTTATCCACCCATCCACTGAGGAACAGTTAGGTTGGGCCCATATCTTTGCCATCGTGAATTGTGCTGCAATCGACATACACCTGATGGTGTCTTATTTATATAATGATTGCTTTTCCTTTCGGTAGACGCCCAGCATGGGATGGCTGGATCAAATGGTAACTCTACTTTTAGTTCTTTGAGAAATCTCCATACTGTGTTTCCATAGAAGTTGTACTAATTTACATTCCCATCAGCAGTGTCTGAGCGATTCCTTTTCACCACATCCACCCCCACGTCTTTTTTTTTTTTTTTTCCTCCTTTTAAAACATGGCCATTCTGACCAGGGCAAAGTGGTATCTCATTATGGTTCTAACTTGCATTTCCCTGATGACTAGCAATGTTGAACATGTTTTCATCTTTGTTGCCATTTGTATGTCATCTTTTGAGAAATGTCTACTCATGTCGTTCACCCACTTCATAATGGGATTATTCGTTTTCCTCTTGCCGATTTGTTTGAGCTCCTTGTGGATTCTAGATGTTAATCCTTTGTTGGGTGTACAGTTCCTTCAGGTCACCTGCAAGTCTGGCAGGTTCTCCAGCCAAGAGCCCAGACAGGCTTGGTACCTGGCAGAAAGTCATGAAAGCTCAGTTTGCACACCTGTAAAATGCAGAATCCTTTCCAGGCACTTCCATGTCAATGAGAGAACTCTGACTCTTTTATTTCTAAGGACCACAGACCTTACTATTTCTCCCCTCCCTACACATTTAGACAGTGGGTCTCTGGTTTGAACTGTTCTTGCTGCTTAATCTTACAGAGAACATTCTCCGGATTCCTGCTATCTTGATGTGTCTCTCTGCACCAGCCACTCCATCACCTGAAAGCTTTGTAGTAACACAGCACCTCTCAGCTGAGGCTCGCTTCCCTAACACAAGTGCTTCCCAGCGTGCACTGATAACACTCAGCCACGCAGGGAGAGAGGAGCTGATAAGGCCACATGCTCATCAGAAAATGATGCCTTTTAAATGCAACAGCCCCCTAACTCTGGTGCTAAATCACAGCACTGAAAAATATCTACAGGTACCTATGGAGGAGGAAGATGAAAGAAAAATACCTTTTGTTGGATGGAAAAGAAGCAGCCAAGAAGAAAAGGGTTTTCATGCATGGACTATGTCAAGGTCCCACAATTGTCACCAAGACCACCGCGATGGAAGCATCTTCTTCATTGGCCAATGGACATCAGTGCAAGGATGGTTGTGCATGGAAAAGAGGAGGCAGAAGGGCAGGAGGGACCTGGTCAACCTTCGGAGTGAGCAGACTCTAAACTTGACTTTTGCCTGGCCCATCGGATCATACTGCTCGTGCAGTCTGTTTGGGTTTTGTTTCCTTTGAGGACCTCTCTCACTCCCACAAATATCCTACAATCCTTGAGTAGTAATTAAAACCCATCAGAGATTAAAATAGTCAGAATGGGTTATGGTAAAAGGGACCTGAAACAGTGAGAAAGGGAGGAGAAGGGAAGAAAGATTAAGGCAGACAGGGGAACCTGTGGAGAGAGCGAGAGCTAGAGACAGAAGGAGAGAAGAGGCAGGGCCATGGAAACAGAGGCAGCGTCTCTCCAAGTCCTTCTCAAAGACACTGGAAGAGTTCTGGAAGCCAAACAGGTGTGCAACACGGCGAGCAGTGGAATGGAGGGCTCAGTCCATTTTCTGGATTTTTAGGGCCTCAGATCTCATACCCTGGAATTTCTCATGTTGTTCTCTTTATCTTTATTACCCATCCCAGGCCTAGATTTTCAGCCTGCAAAAACACTCTTGCTTTCATCAAAACCAGAATTCCCTCTGTGTTTTTGTCAAGCATCTTTGCCTTCCTCCTGGGATTCTCATCTGCCTTTTTTGTTTCAATTCCGTATCTGTCTACCCTTTCTTCTCCTTCTCCTTCTTTTTTTTTTTTTTTTTTTTTTTTGGTCTCACTCTGTCACATAGGCCGGAGTGCAGTGGCGTGATCTCAGCTCACCGCAACCTCCACTTCCTGGGTTCAAACAATCCTCGTGCCTCAGCTTCCCAAGTAGCTGGGATTGCAGGCATACACCACCACGCCCAGCTAATTTTTTTTATTTTTGGTAGAGATGGGGTTTCGCCGTGTTGGCCAGGCTGGTTTCCAGCTCCTGGCCTCAAGTGATCCACCTTCCTCGGCCTCCCAAATTGCTGGGATTACAGGTGTGAGCCACTGCACCCGACCAAACTTGTCTTCCTCTTTAGGTCAGAATTATCTTGATGCCTTCCCAGACCAAAGCTGGTTGGCTGCTTCTTCCACCACTCTGACGGAACTCAGCTCAGTCCATCATCTCCACCCCATAGAAGGAACCCCAGTTGGCCAGCATGGTTTCCCTGACAGGGGAAGTGTTTCTTCAAGCTCAGAAGGGTTGACAAAGTGGAAACTGCCCACCCTGGAGGTGGCCTCTTCTCCCCAAGGCCAGCACAGAATTCTCCTCAGCCATGGCATTCTCTTGGAGAGCATCTTGATGCAGATGAAGGGTGCTATATAAATCAATGGATCATAAGTCTGTTGGACAGCACTTAGATAGGTAAATGCATGTGTGTTATTCACTCAGTGAACCTTCCTAAAAAAGATAATATGCTCCGTATCTCACCGTGCTGACATATTTCAACTCAATTGATAATGGGTCAGTATTGAGCAAAGCTTATAGAGTGAATTACCTTTTAGCCATCCCTTCCAGTTTAGGGTTGCAGTCACCAACAAAATCAATGTCGAAGGATTCTTGTTGTCTCAGACAATACCAACAGTGACTCCTAATGAAATAAACTATTGAAGCCTTTTAATCAGACCACCTGCCTAAAAGGAGGAAGCCATCCAGAGGAGGCTGGGGCTCTAGGGACCTATTTTCCCCTTACCGGTCAACGCATGAGTGATTCTTTAATTGTAGTAATGATGTGCTTACCCTGGACCCAGACACTCGGGCAGCAAGAGGCAGCAATTCTCTGGGGCAGAGGGTTGGCGTGACCTCAGCTGGGGCTGCACAGGTCCCAGAGCAGGGCTGCATCACCAGGGGCCGTGCAAATGCCTCCAGGTTAGGGGCCTGTTTGACTCCCAGACATGTGATAAATCTCTATTGAAAGAAAGCCCTGCAATAAATGAGCCCTGCTCTGCATCTGAATTCTAGGGTCACTGTTACAAAAATAGGAGCTGGCTGCAAATGTGACCACCAATGGGCTTCTGCCCCTACCCCTTGCTCTTCCCTCCTCCCCAGCCTGCAAATTTCTGAAAAATTAGCTAACATCACCTTAAATATATTTAAATATTAGGAAGCTGAAGGGAATCCAGAAACATAAGAATTGACCTAGAAGCTCTCTGCAAGGCTCTCTTTTGTGTCCACTGATTCACTCTGAGGCACATTTATGGTTTCCTTCTTCTTTATGGATCATCCCCAGATTTCCTTTGGAAATTCATCTTTTCCTCATGCTCCTGTCTGAGTGTGCTCTTCTCTTAGCTCCATGGTGGACCTAGGATTCAAGTCTGTATTAATCTGTTCTGCATTGCTATAAAGGAATATCTGAGGCTGGGTAGTTTACAAAGAAAAGAGGTTTATTCGGCTCATGGTTCCACAGGCTGTACAAGCATGGCACCATGAATTTCTTCTGGAGAGGCCTCTAGAAGATTTTACTCATTGCAGAAGGTGGAGGGGGGCAGGCAGGTCACATGGCAAGAGGGAGCAAGAGACATGCTAGGCTCTTTTAAACAACCAGCTCCCATGTGAACTAATAGGAGTGAGGACTCACTCATTACCATGGGGAGGGCACCAAGCCATTGATGAGGGATCCATGGGACCGAAACATCTCCCACCAGGCCCTACCTCCAACACTGGGGATCTCATTTCAGCCTGAGATAAGAAGGGTGCAAAACATTCCAATGATATCAAGGTCTAACTTAGTCAGTAGTTGATTCCCTAATGAATCTCATCCTGTCAACCAGAGTGTCACCTCAGGGCTTCTAATGGGGTGACTAACAGAGAAAGACCTTGTTCTCTCTTTCCGAGCAGACATGGACCTGTGGAGTGTGTTTCTGGTTGGTCATTAGCTGGTGGAAAGCCCATGTGAAAATGTGACCCACACCAAGGAGGTTGAGATAAGAGGCTAAGGCAGTGATTTCAAGCCTCAGGATTCCTACCTGAAGTTCTGACCCCCAAGCAAGATCTTCTTGGATTCTTTAGTTCGTGAGCCAAGAAATTCTCTCTTCACTGTGGCCACTTAGCCTTGGTTTTATCTCCCTCCTTGTCCTCCTCCTCCCTCCACCTCCCTCCTCCTCCTTCATCTCTTCTTCCTCCTCCTCCTTCTTCTTCTTCCTCCTCACCTTCTTCTCCTTCCTCCTCTTCTTCTTCTCTTTCTTCTTCTCCTACTTCTCTCTCTCTCTCTGTCTCTCTGTTGTCACAGGCAATCAAAGAATCCTGATGGATTTCCCCCACCTACAAGGAAAAACCCATGAGCATTGGGAAATAAGGCTTCTTTCCATCTGAGGAAGAAGCCCTTCCCGGGAATCCTCTGAGGAAGGGCTCCTGTGCTCCTGTGACCACAGCACCAATCCATGACTACTGCTTTTGAGTAGTAACCAGTAAATTTACAAATAGCCTTTTAAAAAGCCCTAGGAAAGAATTAAGGGCACAGATGGGAAGGGAACTGCCTTTCTTGGAAAACAGATCAAAACAAGAACCACTATCTGTGTAGCTGGTCATACTCAGAGGCACATGATCTCTTGAAGTCCCATTTTTCTGACCGATGATGATGGCTAGAGAGGAGCTCCTACTATGGATAACTTTGTTGAATCCCCAGTGTGTCTAGAATGGGCAAGAATGATTCTCTCAGCAGCCAGCACCCCTTAACTCTTCCCATGAAAGACCTTTCAGGTCCCTAGAAAAGATCCATTCCTACTCTGGATAGCTGGATCAGTGGACATGACAAATAAGGTAACTGGGATCAGGCATGACAGTATGTTGGAAGAAACCAAAGTCAAACCAACAGCGTATGAGTTCTCCTTTCCTTTGAGTCTATGTGGAGGCTTCCTAGATGTCTGAGCAGCCAGACCCCAATAACTTCCTCTCACCGCCAGCCTTCTTTTGGGGCCAGTGCCACAGGACAAGTTAGTACAATGGAGGTCCAGCATTCAGCAGGATCCTTGAGTAGGAAGCTGGTGGAGGGCCCACTGCCCTTTGTCTACCACGGTGATGAATGGTTGTTGACACGGCTAAACAAAGGTATTATTAGTAGATTACATCTGAGAGGCTGGACTCGTGCAGAAAGAGGGCAACAAGAGCCCTGGGCCCTGCTCAGCTCCCAATTAGTCCACAAAAGCCTAAACCACCAGGTCAGGGATAAAAGTGAATAAATGTTTCTAAATTCTTATCTTAAACACACTTAAGCTTAAAGCTATTTAACTGGGGCTTTAAAAGCATGTGAGCTTCCTGGAGCCCAGCTACCTGCCTCATTCTCTTGCTCTTATTTTTGCTTTTATCCTTTTAGTCTTGAAGAAGCCTAATTAGAAGCTTGAACAGGGCTCTCTCTCCCTGCCCTTAAATCAGTAATTGGCTTCAGTGCAGAGACTGTCAGGAAATTAACACATCACAACATGACAGCTGTTAATTTTTTCTCCTTATTTGTCATATGAATCACCGCTGATTTGCCGGAGTGCATAACAAATTAGTGGGCTGTAATCAGCGGCCTCTCTTCTGTGAGCTGCACCTTCCCTTTTTTTTTCCCTTTTTCCCCCTCTCTCTCTTTTTCTCTCTCCCCCTACAGTCCATTACTTCACTGCCTCAGCAGAGATGACTGTTCCTAGGTGTGTCATTGTCAATAAATCAGAATAAGCAAATGCTAAAAGCGCAAGAAGCTCTTTAAACTTTGATGAAGGCTTTTAGTTACATTTTTAAACTTACACTCATAACTTGAATCGTTTTTTTTTTTTTAAATTGTCACTCCCTGGTAGTGATAGACTGTCAGGTTTCCAGTCATTTCCTCATCCGACGTGCCAGGGAAGGTGGAACTCCAAGTGTCATTTGCACAAGTTCTGGCTGACGGAGGAGGTGGAGGAGGTGTTAAGGAAGGCAGGGGAAGGGAGAGAGATCAGAGGTTCCAACAGGGTCAGACCAAGGCACTTCCCCTTTTGAGTGAGAGGTTTAGCGGGGGCCAGGTATGGTAGCTCACGCCTGTAATCCCAACAATTTGGAGGCCGAGGTGGGCGGATCACTTGAGGTCAGGAATTCGAGACCAGTCTGACCAACATAGTGAAACCCCATCTCTATAAAAAAAATACAAAAATTAGCCGGGTATGGTGGCATGCACCTGTTGTACTGCCAGCTACCCGGGGAGGCTGAGGTGGGAAAATCACTTGAACCTGGGGGCAAAGGTTGCAGTGAGTCAAGATCATGCCACTGCACTCCAGTCTGGACAACACAGTGAGACCCTGTCTCAAAAAAAAAAAAATAATGAGACTTAGGGGAGAGAGAAAAACAGGAGGAAGAATGGGAGGTGAACACATAGGGTGGGAGGAAGAGACATGGATTCTGGAATCTCATCCTCCTCAACCTTTCCAACTTGACTTATTATCCACTGTGTCTGGGTCATCTGAGGAGTGTGGGCTTTTAACCAGGACTACCAAGAAGAGTCATGGGTTCTCAGACTTTATTCCTCATTCAGCCTGCCAGAAGACCTATTGGTGGGCCTTAAATTCAATACTTATCACCTCTGGCAAGGAGGGAGCAATAGGAAGATTGGTACCACTGGAAGGCTTCACCACGTGGGTTTCAGTTCTAGACTCTAAGATTTGCCAAACAAATCTGTGTTCTCTGCATCCATACTGTGGATGCAGAAGGGGAAGGCACTTCTTCCTTCTCATCCTGGATCCGTTGTACTGACAAGTCCGTGTCTTTCTAGCCTGGGACCAGTAGGGAGTTGGTGGTGGTGGCTTCCCATTGGGGTACCGCCTCTCAGGGACCTATCAGCATGTTCTCTTGGTTATTACAGACTGATGTTGAACCTAGGAGTGAGAGTATTTCAGGGGTGAATTTCTTCTTTCCTTTCATTTACTACACATCCATCCTTCCATCCATCCGTGCACCCATCCACCAATTCATCCTTTCATCCATCCACCAATTTATCCACCAAGCCATCTATCCATTCATCCACCCATCCAACTGTCCATCCATCCATCCACCCATCCACCCATCCATGCACCCATTCATCCATCCCCCCATCCATCCAACTGTCCATCCATCCATCTACCCATCCACCCATCCATCCACTCATTGATCCATCCATTTACTCATTCATCCATCCACCCATCCATCCACCCATCCATCTATCCACCCATCCATCTATCCATTCATCCATCCATCCATCTACCCATCCACCCATCCATCCACTCATTCATCCATCCATTTACTCATTCATCCATCCATCCATCCATCCATCCATCCATCCATCCATCCATCCATCCATCCGTCTGTCCATCAATCCATTCATCCATTATCAGTGTACTTTGCATGCAGCAGCATGGCATGAGCCCAATGCATGAACAAGAGGGTCAGAGGGAGAGAGCAGAGGGAGAGTGTGGAAAATGCTATCTATCTCAAGATAAGCCCCTCTCAAGGTACTCCAGGATGTCCCCATGGTGGATATGGAGGAAAGTGAAAAAGCCTTTCATTCTTAACCATAGCCATAAGCAGATTTTATGTATCCATACTGGTCTTAAGTCACCCTTTTCCCAAGAGTTACTCTAATGACTTTTTTGCACTGAATTCCAATTTGGCTACTTGAGAATTGAGTTTAGTTCAGTTTATCAAGTACATTGGCAGGACTATTATGCACTGGATACTAGTTTAGGAGCAAAAAGATTCAATAAATTAGGGTCTATGCCCTTGAAAATTATGTAAATTTTAGAAAAGCTGTTATAATTTTAAAACTGTGTTTTGTTTGTGTGTTTGTCTGTTTGTTTTTCAATTCTCAACACCCAGGACATGGAATGTGTGTCCTGCAGGCTGGTCTGTTTCCTGAGAGCTGAGATGTCCTGTCCTAAGGTACACAAAACAGTTTTCTAAACATTAGTCGTTTTAATAGACAGAGTCATTAGGTCTTGCTCATGTGAAATCCACTGAAATCTTTTGGAAACATAATAATTGTCTTTTTTTTTTTTTGCTTGTGATAATTTATATATGTTCAATGTATTTAAATACAGTTTAATATGCTACATTTTATAAAAATCACCGCTGAGAAAGTTTCTCTCTAATGTCATTTTTGTAAGCTCCAAGAAAGGATTTTTGAGCAAAATACCAATTTTACAATTACTCCGTTGAATCCTAATTTAAGAAAAGAATCATTTATTCATTATGTGAGGTGGAATGAATTTTCCAGGAGAGACTAAGATTGACACTAATGAAGTAGGAGCTTCACAGAAGAAGCAGTAGTGGGAGTTTTGAAATTCTGAGACCAGCACCAGGCCCACCATAGGTATGGACACCTGGCTGGTCCTGAGGGCCCCCACAGGAGTGGGGCATATCAGGTTAGATGCCTCTGAAGACAATAGGGATGGATTCAATAAGTGTTTCCAACACTTGGTAGAATCCAATGGATCAATGAATCCTGCCGCCTGCTGGCTGGCCCTTGAGGGCAAGGGTGCTCTTCCTCCACTCACTAGTATCTCTCCAATACAGGCTGACTTCACTGTCCTCCCCTTCCTGCTGTCTTTGACCTCTAGTCATCTTCTATTCCTATGTTATACAGAGCTTGCTTTTCTCTGAGCACATACCTTGTGCTCCTCTCCCTTCTAAATTGATCTATGGAAGCCACGTTTCTTGCTAAACAAACCTCCTTAAATACACCTTATATCTTCAATGTCCCTGTTCTGTCACAGTGAATGCTGTGGTCTTGGTGATACACTTTAGGAAGAAACTTTCCCTGCAGCCCTCAAGGGTGGCATGTCAGGATCAGGAGTTTGTATCTTCTTTGTATCCCAAGGCTTTTGAGAAGTATTTCTACTTCTGCCTCCGCACCTTTTAGATTAGCACCATCTGGCTCTGCTACCCTCTACTTCTTGTGATCCCCAGCATTTACCAATTTCCTGGGCACTTTTGTCATTCACCAGGAATCATGAGAACTGGGTCAACATCCTCCTTTATCACCAAATATTGTCATTATGAAGGGTGAACTCAGCTTTAACAAGGACGATCTGTAGCCCATCACTGTTGCGTTACAGATGGCTGATCCACTTGCCCATCTCAGTGACCTCACCCTACTTTAGCCAGCCAACCAGGTGCTGGACCGCCTGCGTCCCTAGGTGCACCATACCTTCTCCCCAAAACTACAACTCTCTCAAGTCTTAATTACTAGAACCATCTCATTCTCAGATCCAATGTCTTATCCTAGCTCCCTTAAAGATTTACTGATTTTTGTACATTTACTTCTATTTTTTTGAGACTTCTGGGTCTCAGATGCTGATATGGTTTGTAGTCTCACCCAAATTTTGACCTGTCATCCCAAGGTGTCAAGGGAGGGACCTGGAGGGAGGTAATTGGATCATGTGGGAGGTTTCTCCCATGCTGTTCTCATGATAGTGAGGGAGCTCTCACCAGATCTGATGGTTTTATAAGGGGCTCTTCCCTCTTCACTCACTTGCTGTCTCTCTTGCTGCCTTGTGAAGAAGGTGCCTTGCTCCCCCCTTTACCTTCTGCCATGATTGTAAGTTTCCTGAGGCCTCCCCAGCCATATGGAACTGTGAGTCGATTAGGCCTCTTGTATTAGTCTGTTCTCATGCTGCCATAAGGACATACCCGAGACTGGAAAATTTATTAAGAAAAAAGGTTTAATTGACTTACAGTTCTGCAGGGCTTGGGAGGTCTCAGGAGACTTACAATAATGGCAGAAGGGGAAGCAAACATGTCGTTCTTCGCATGGTTGCAGCAAGGAGAAGTGCAGAGTGAAGAGAGTAAAGATGGTTATACAACCATCAGATCTCATGAGAACTCACTCACTATCACAAGAACAGCATGGAGGTAACTGCCCCCATGATTCAATTACCTCCCATTGAGTCCCTCCCATGACATGTGGGGATTATGGGAACTACAGTTCAAGACGAGATTTGAGTAGAAACACACCCAAACCCTATCACCTCTTTCCTTTATAAATTACCCAGTCTTGGGTATTTCTTTACAGCAGTGTGAAAACGAACTAATACAGATGCCAATACTATTTTCCTTCTGAGCAGTGCCTTCTCCCTTTGTTTCTCCATCTCTTCTCCATGGTCTTCTGTTTCAACCATTCTCATACACCCGAGTCTCCTCTATGACACTTCTCTTTTGCTTGTTTATGCCTCACCCAGGCAAATTCTTATTCCTGAAGCAGTCTCTTCATCCCCCACCTCTATTTTCACTCTGAATTGGCAAGGACCTCTAGAGAAACATCACACAAACTTTGCAAAGTTTGCAAACTGGAGGCACCACAAACACAAGTTCTTTAGGTGCTGATGAGTCTTCTGCACTGATGACCACTCCTGCGAGATTTCTCCCCAGGACAATCAATCCTCTGAGTGATTATCCCAAAACTCCCCAATGTTTTTCCTACTGCCACCTCCCTCCTTTACCCTTCTCCTTCTCTGCCCTCTTTGCGAGAAGCCTGTCCCCATGTTGGAAGTAGGTCTCCTACCCCTACCTACCTCCCTCATCTTCCTCCTTCTCTCCCCTCTCAGCAGAAATCCTGTACCCTGGTGTTGGAGGTAGGGCCTCTCAATTTCCCTCTGCTCCAGTCTTCCCATTCCTGCCTCCTGAGTACCATGGCTGGGTGGATTTATTCCTTCATATATATATGGGGATTATTGCCATTCACCAGGAATCATGAGAACTCTCTCTCTCTCTCTCCATATAGATATAGATATAGATATAGATATAGATATAGATATAGATATGCCTACAGAGTATGTAGGGTAAAGAGAAAAAATACAATAAAACTCCAAGGAAATGACATATTGTATGGAGAGAGAGAGAGAGAGAGAGAGAGAGAGAGAGAGAGAGAGAGAGAATCTCACTCTGTTACCCAGGCTGGAGTGCAGTGGCGTGATCTCAGCTCACTGCTAAGTCCACTTCCTGGGTTCAAGCGATTCTCCTGCCTCAGCCTCCCAAGTAGCTGGGATTATGGGAATGCACCACCACACCCAGCTGATTTTTGTATTTGTAGTAGAGTCGAAGCTTCATCATGTTGCCCAGGCTAGTCTTGAACTCCCATCCTCAGATGATCCACCTGTCTGGGCCTCCCAAAGTGCTGGGATTACAGGCGTGAGCCACCGTGCCCAGCTTTCTTCTAGATTGTATCATCTCTCACTTTTTCTCTCTCTTTGCTTATTCCTTCCAACAATTAAGCATACTTAAACATCTCCCATCCTTATGAAGAAAGAGATCTCCTACAGTCCTAAAGACCTTTTTGTTCTCACAACCAGCAAGTTTCTAAAGAGTTATCATCTCTTGCTGGACCCATTTCTCATAGCTCCATTCCCTCTTTAACATACTGCTGTTTGACTTTGGAGCCCTCCAACTCTCACCAAGACTGCTTAAATGCTTGCGGACAGATAACGCTTTTCAATTTTCAGCTAACCTGTTTTATTTTTCTGTGATCAAGAGGGCATAACTGCCTCTTAAAAATTTGATTTATGAGACACCACAGCCTCCCTGGGTTCTTTCTTTGCTACCTTTTTCTGGCCATTTCTTTTTGGGCTCCTTCAGAGACTTACTTCTCATGATCTCCTCTCTCTCTCTCCCTCTCTCTCTTTCCATACAATATGTCATTTCCTTGGGGTTTTATTGTATTTTTTCTCTTTACCCTACATACTCTATAGGCAAGCTTGGCCTCTCTTTTGGGCTTCAAATAACTTTAGGCCTAAACTTTTTGGGCATCTACTCTTGGATATCTCATGAGTATCTCCAAAGCTAACCTGCCATCTCTCTCCCGTCTTCAATGGACTTCGGTTCTTTTCTAGGGATGAATGACAAGAGGTCATCCTGGGTTTCTTCCTCTCCAATACAGCCATTGTCTAATCAATCACCAAATTATACTGATTCCCCCATCTGTCCATTCTTGCCGTTCCCACTGCCATGACCCTGATCCACCACCACCACTCTCTCTCATTTGATTAATACAACAGCTTCCATCTTGCCAGCCTTCACTATACCCAACATATTCCACACTGCAGCCAGCATCCTTTTACTCAATGCAATTTTATTTATTTATTTATTTATTTTGAAATAGAGTATTGCTCTGTTGCCCAGGCTGGAGTGCAGTAGTGCAATCATGGCTCACTGCAGGCTTGACCTCCTAGGCTCAAGCAATTCTCCCACCTCAGCCTTCTGAGTAGCTAGGACTACAGGTATGCCCCACCATGCCTGGATAATTTTTAAAATTTTTTTGTAAAGACAGGGTCTCGCTATGATGCCCAGGCTGGTCTTGAACTCCTGGGCTCAAGCAAAATTTGATCTTGTCACTTGCACGCTGAGACACTGCTGCAGACTGCAACAGTGTCATCCTTGACACAGTTTACAAGAACCTTTATGACGACACATCAGCCTAGGGTGGGTCCTCATTTGCCCACCCACATCACAGGTTCTAATCCAGAAACATTGAATTCATTCAGTTTCCTGAAGTTCTGATTTTTCTCTTATCTCCAGGCCTTTGTCCGTGATATTTCCTCTACCTAGAACACTGCTGTCTACCGTTTTACTCCTCAGGTTTAAGCTTCACTGTTGCTTCCTCTCTGTAGCCCTCCCTAATGTCTGTCCCCAGCTCCCAACCTCCCAACCCAGAGATTGGGGCCTGGGTTTCTGTTACTAGCATGACAGCCGGACGTGGCAGCTCACATCACATGGCCTTGATGACATGTCTGTGCCACATCAGGCCCCACTCCAAGAAGACAGTACTCTGTGTCGGGTTGAAGCTTTGTTGTGTTCATTGCTGGAGCCCTGCCAAGCACCATGCCTTGCCCAAATAGTTTCTCTGGAGGTGCCAGTCGAGTTGGTCAGATGTCTTAGTCATCAGTATCCACAGGGACAGACCTGGAGATACCTTTTCATTTCTTTGCCTGAAAATCAGTCTGTGTCTTAGACTCTAAAGTTTGGAATTAAATTTATTATCTACACATCTTTTGGATTTTATCTAATTTTCTATGACATCTGGGTCAATGAAAATATCTCTATATTCCCAAATTAAAACTTACAAGCACCTAGGGTTATTTCTTCTGCACGACTCTAAGTAACTGGTGATTTCAATCTCCTAGCAGATGCTTGGCCCTGCAACAGGCCCAGCTGGGCTGTGCCCTAGGGCTACCGCCCCTCGCACATGTTGGAACCCACCCCTGGTATTCTGGAGAAGTCCTCTCAGCTAGAATTATTTTCAGTTGAGCAGTTCCTGAAACCCTAGAACCTGTAGAGGGAAAAAAACAGAAATAATTTCCAGTCCAGGGCAAAGTAAGTCTGGATGGAAAAAGAGAGAAAGTCAGTTGTTGGACGGCATCAAAAGTCAGCCTGTTCTATTAGGCAAAAATAAACAGAAGCACGGAGAAACCAAACAAGACAAAAATGTTCATTAGCTGCGCCAGTCCAGACCACCCACTTCGTTGAACTGACCACATCACTTCAAGATTCCCTACACATGGCCCCACCCTTCCCTGACTTCCCCAGGGACAGACAGGGCATCAGAGTGGAAAGAAAGAGACCAGCTCAAAGTGGAAAGGAAGAGACCAGCTCAAAAGTGAAGGGTGGGGGTTATTCCCCCACCCCCCACTTCCAAAGCTGCCCAGAGATGGGCTTTGGCAGCATATCCAACAAGACGTCAGCCATGGGGGAGTTCCCTGCCTGACTGCCTTGGTTTCTCCTTGATAGCACGGAATCGTTGTCCATTTACCAACATGAGTCTAAAACAGGGGTCAGAACAGATCAGTATCTGTGGGGAAGGGCAGCATTCTTTGAAGAGGCGTATTCAGGATTCATTATCTCTTTATAATTAAAAACAAACTATTTTTTCCTATTAAACTTAAGAGAAAGTTAAGTTCAATTAAAGCATCTGGCCTCCTTGGGGAGTGCGGAGATAGCGTCCTCATTAGCTCCTGCAGCGACTCTTGGGGTTGGGGGAGGAAGGGCATGGAGATTTCACTTCATTTGTTTGTTCTCTGAGTTTCTTCCTCACTCTATCGGCATGTGAAGGTGGGGACCTGCACATTTTGCTCACCACTGTATCCTCGACTCCTAGAACAGAGCCTGGCACGTGTCAGACAACTGTGGAGGGAACTGATGAGTGGAAGAGAGAATGGAGAAATGAATGAATCAGCATAAGCCCCACAGGGACGAAGACTGGAACTGGAGCACCCTTTCATCCCCACTGCTGGACATAGGGTGGGGAACACTAAATGCGCTATGCATTGTTTACTGAAACAGGCTCTACATCAAAATAAAAAAAACAAAACAAAACAAACAGGAAGCTTTTCTGGATCAAGGCTTTCGTTTTACAGTTGAGATGCGGAGGCCCAGGGTAGAAGGGAGATTTGAGATTTGCTTGTAGCCTCTGAGATGGTCGGCTGGGAGGCTCTGGCCAAGGTGGGGTTGTTGAACCCCAGGTAAAAGCCCTGCCCAGCCCCTCTTCTTGCTGTCTGAAACAGGGCACCCACACTCTGTCTTTACCAGGGAGTCTTATCTGGAGTTTGAGTTCCAAGACTGGACCTTCGGGGCCTCCCAATAGAAGGGCAGAGATCTTTCCTCATGAATATGTTGGGCCCTTGTGGCTCCCTCGACTCTCAGCAGCTGCCGCAGATCCATTCTCCTCTCTGGCCCCAAGAGCTCACCTGACGGCAGGTTTCTGGATATGGCTAAAATGAAGCCAGGACAGGTGTCAGGTGAAGGGCTTAGGTCTAGGCATAAGGGGATGCTGCTTTGCCCAGGAGAGACCCAGATCAGCAAGCCTTGATTAGCAGCACTTGAAAGAGCCCCTGGGGCTTTTGGCAACTCAGGACAGTTGGTGAACTCCCAGGAAACTCACTCTCCTTCCAGGCCCAGCCCAAATGCTACCTTCTCCAGAAGGCTTTGCTGCCCCCAGCATTGGTGCGATGTACCCCTACTTGGTGGGAGTCCCCTCCTCTGGGTCTCCAGTCACTTCTCAGTGGCCTCCCTCTCAGCTGGTTCATCTGTCTCTGCATAGGATCGTGTGCGTCAACACCGGGACAATGTTTCCGGTCTTCTTTGAATCTTCTGTGTCCAGCACAGTGCCTGACTCCAAGCGGGTACTCAGGAAACACTTCTGACAAGTAGACAAGGCCTCTCTGCATCTTCAGGACCAGAGAAGCCAAAAGAAACTGAAAAGATGGTCTATAAGAGGTTCGGGGGTTGCAGGGGGAAAAGCTGTGAAGGAAAAGGACGCAGTCCTGGCCAACAGGCTGAGATCTCTGGCTGTCCTGTCACCTTTCTGGGCCTCAGGGCCACAAGGCTGCTGGATGCAGTGGGAATGAACCCTGGTGTCCACCCTGGCACTGTCAGATCACATAATCCATATTAGATAAAAAGAGCAGATACATGCCTTTGTTTAAGATGCCACATGCCTGATCCAAGTAAAGGCTGTTTACTCAACCGCTTGTAAAACTCAGGAAGAGCAGACCTGCTCATCTGAACCCAAGCTTGCAGACAGCACTGGAGAGCAGAACTCATGCCCGAGGGCTTTCCCTGGAGCGAAGTCAGGGCTGGAATGCTGGCCAGGATGGCTGGGGAGGTGGAAGGAAGGAAGCGGCGGCGGTGCCTATCCTGTGTGTGTGTGTGTGATTCTTCTCACCTCTCTTCCCTTGCCCAGTCTCTTCTCTCTTTGCAGGCCACTTGTGGGGCACAGAGGCTGGGTTTCCTGGGAAGTAGACTCTGGGGAAGGAGATTAGTGTGCAGGAGTTTGCTAATGAGTGCTCCTGAGATCCCATCTATGACAAGGAAGGAAATAGGATTGAGCGGAGGAGGAAGTCAGGCTGCCATGAAGTCTCTACCAAACGCTGCAACCAGCCCGGCAGAGAGTCCTGAAGATGGGATGAGCCTTCAGAGCTGCCCAGCTCAAGGGAGAGAGTGCTGACTGGGCCTCTACACACCCTGTCCCCATCAATCGACACTAGGTGCCATTGCCTGGGACAGCCGTAGAGCTTGGGTGAGGCAGTGGTCTTCAGCCAAGGCAATCCTGAAAGGGGCTGGCAGCTGAGGGCTGTCTGTCAGGGGCTCTCCCAGCAGAGAGGAGAATGAGTTCCGAAAGGAGGTCTATGCAGCCCCTCCCAGCGGCCACCACATAGGGTTGACGGTGAAGGTGATCAGAGTGGCATCAGCCATGGTAGCCAGAGAACTATTTGGCTTGATGGGAAACGGGAGTAAGGAATGAAGACTGCAACCCATGTGAATTCTTCTAGTCATGCCTTCTGTAACCCCCAACACATTGATCTTGCCTGGCTTAGGAGAGAGTCAAGTGTCAAATTTAAGGCTATTCTACTTTTTTTTCTTTTCATTGTATTTCCATAGGTTATTGGGGGAACAGGTGGTGTTTGGTTACCTGAGTAAGTTCTTTAATAGTGATCTGTGCACCCATCACCCAAGCAGTATACACTGCACCCAATTTATAGTCTTTTATCCTTCACCTCCATCCCACCCTTTCCCCCTGAGTCCCTGAAGTCCATTGTGTTGTTCTTATTCCTTTGCATCCTCATATCTTAGCTTTCACTTATGAGTGAGAACACACGATGTTTGGTTTTCCATTCCTGAGTTACTTTACTCAGAATACTAGTCTCCAATCACATCCAGGTTGCTGCAAATGTCATTGATTCATTCCTTTTTATGACTGAGTAGTATTCCATCATACATGTGTACCACAGGTTAGTTTCTTTATCCACTTGTTAAAAATTTTTGGGCATTTGTGTTAGTTCTACATTTTGCGATTGAGAATTGTGCTGTTATAAACAAACATGTACGTGCAAGTATCTTTTTCGTATAATGACTTCTTTTCCTCTGGGTAGTTACCCACTAGTGGGATTGCTGGATCAAATGGCAGTTCTACTTCTAGTTCTTTAAGGAATCTCCACACTATTTTCCATAGTGGCTGTACTAGTTTACATTCCCACCAGCAGGGTAGAAGTGTTCCCTGTTCACTGTATCCATGCCAACATCTATTATTTCTTGCTGTTTGATTATGGCCATTCTTGCAGGAGTGAGGTGATATCACATTGTGGTTTTGATTTACATTTCCTTGATCATTAGTGAGTTTAGTGAGGTTAGCATTTTTTCATTTTTCTTTGGCCATGTTTATATATTCTACTTGAGCAACCTGCATTCTACAAACTCAGATGTCCAACCCAGAAGCCCTTCTTCTTCATTGATCAGAAGGGGAGCAGAGGCCTGGAGAGGGGAAAGGAATGGCTCAGGGTCATGCAGCATATGGAGCCAAGAGTAGAGCCACTGATGCTGTCTCCCAGTCTAGGGTTGATCTGAGAGCACCTTTTTTGCCTATGCCTTGCAGGTGACCATCTTTCTCTCCCATCAACACTGCACTGTAGACCCAACTTTGTGAAAATTTTGCACTTTCACAAAACTCAATTGAAACCAGTGAGGCTTTCGTGAGTTCTTACTGACTGCTCAGTAGTGTCCTCAGGCTACAAGGAAGCAAGAAAGAGAGGAGTCAAAGTGCTGCCTTTGGTCCAGGAGACAAAAACCATGGCCAGAGAGCGACCAGGCACGGTGGCTCACGCCTGTAACCCCAGCACTTTGGGAGGCCTAGGTGGGTGGATCACTTGAGGTCAGGAGTTTGAGACCAGGTTGGCCAACATGATGAAACCCCATCTCTACTAAAAGTACAAAAAATTAGCCAGGTGGGGTGGTGTGTGCCTGTAATCCCAGTTCCTCAGGAGGCTGAGGCAGGAGAATTGCTTGAACCCAAGAGGTAGAGGTTGTAATGAGTTGAGATCACACCACTGCACTCCAGCCTGGGCAACAGAGTGAGAGATGGTCCCAAACAAAATAAAACAAAACAAAAGCCATAGCCAGAGAGCAAAGGGAGAGCACGGCCAGGCAGGCCAGAAACAAACACCCTGCGAGCATATTCCGACCTGAGGGGCAGGTCTATACTGCTCAGGGTGGCCAGGAGAGAGGCTGTGGATGAGACTTGGGAATGGCTTTCTGTCCTGGCAGTAGTGTAAGGATGTCAAGAAAGATGTACGGGAGGACAAAGGGATTGCCTAAGGCAGGTGGTCCAGGCAGGGCACCCCTGCACCTCTTAGCAGAACTTGAGGTGAGCCAGGAAGTCACATTGCAGAAGGACAGAATTGTGTCTGATGGTCACTGTGGAGGGCCCCTGTCCTGCCTGGGAAAATACCACTCTCTTTGGAGTTCAGTCAATGAGTGGTCACACTGGAGGACAATGATCCTTGATGCTCTGGTGGCATCCAGAGTTCTGCAGAGGACCTGCCATGGTCAGGAGGTTGTAATTCATAAGGAGGCCACTCGCTGCAGGCAGGCCAAGGCTGCAGAAGGAGACATCAGGGAAACAGAGGGAAGACCCAGCAGCGGGGACATCCACATGGTAAAGATCACAGTAGCTACAGCCTTGCAGGATTTAAAGCCACCAGAGATTAGAGTCAACAACAGCAAAGGAGGGGGCCTTTGGGTCATTGGGCCATCCCAGGCTTTTCCATGAAGGTGGGGACATCTGGTGCTTTTATGGTGAGGGTCACCCAAGCCAGGAAGTGTCTTTCCCAGGTTGCTGCAGAGGTGGGTGGCATTGAGTGCTCACAGGCATGGGGATGGCCAGCAGCAGCTCAGGGGTCATTGTATTTTGCAGTATTGCATTTGTACTCCCAAAAAACTGCATTCCTGGAGCTCCTTCCCGGTTATTTTGAAAAAGGTCAGAGCAACAACTGCAATTTCTAGTACCACATCAGCAATCAAACTCCACGCCTGGATTGGCCTTATTGAGGGGATGATGTTTCTAAGTGGTTCAATGGTGGAACACGGGCCCATGAATGCTGGGGTGACAGGGACTATTGCTGGGTCCCTAGGCTCTCCTTCTACCAACACATGCCCTATGTAATAGCCATTAGTGCCAGCAACAAGTATTCCTGAAGAAAGGCAAGCATGAATGGCTAGGTTTGCCAAGGAAACGGGACAGACATTACCTGTGTTGTTCCCATGGTGGATACCTTTGAAAGAGTGTGACCTGCCCTTCTTCATGTCATGGGGACTAACAACATTCCAGGAGGCAGATTGCCTGTCAATCTGAGATTTCTGATGAAACCATGAGGAACAGATTTCCAACTCCATCCAACCCTGCCCTGCCAAGATGGAGAAATTGTTCTAAGTTCATGAATTCATATAGTTGTTGGTTACTGCAGCACAACTTCTCCTATGCTGACCCACACAGCACATCTCTGCTTAAACTCTTCAGTGGTTTCCCTGGCAACTAAGGTATAATCTCAAATCCCCATGACAGCCTATAAGGCTTCATTTTTTCTGCCTCTCCCTTCCAACTTCATTGTCCACTGGTCCTGCCTTGCTCACTTGGTTTCAGCCACAGTGAACTTTCTGTTTCTCAAATATGCCATGCTTACTCCAGTCCCAGAGTCCTGGCACTTGCTGTTATCTCTGCCTGGGATAATCTTGCTGACCCTCAGCTCTGACTGGATTCAGATCCACTTAGATACCACCGCCTTGAGCAGTCCCTTCCCTCACCACTCTGTCTAAAGTAGCCCTCTTTTAAATATCTGTCTATCATAGTAACCTCTTTTAAATTTTCTTTTGAGCATTCATTACTTTCTCAAGTTACTCAGGCTTTTGTTTATGTCTCTCTTTTCCCCTGGAGTATGAAACAGGAATCTTATCTCTTGACAGCACCTAGAATAAGGCCTGGTACACAGTGAGAGTTCAGCGAACATTTCATGAGTGAATTAATGGATGTGTAATCCGTGGAATTCATTGCCTCATGGACGACACACAAAGGAAAGGCTAGATGAATGGTACCATTTTTGCAAACAGACAACTCAATGCGTCCCAGAAATCCAGCACTGCTGGCCCTACCTAGTTCCTGGCAGGGAACTCAGCTCTGATTTGGAGCACTGACCATTTCCTCCCAGATTCAGGCACGAGATTCACTGTGATAAATGGCCTGAGCTCCTCATTGCATTTAATGGCAAACCCTGATCCAAGTGGAACTGCAGCCAGGTGGCCCGTGGGAGCCCTGGAATATGACTTCCAAGGAGACCACAAAACCTGGACAGGCGGACGCCATTCCAGATACATTAACTCATAATCCCCAGGAAGCACGCACTTCTGATGAAGGAAGAGGAGACTTCCCCTCTCACAAACACTAATAGCCGTGGTTAATCCTCATCCCAGGAAAAGCTTCTTGCCCAAGCGTCGGGAGAAGCTTTATCAACGTCAGCACAAGGGCCCAATGCAGGGACAGACAATGGTTCCCGAAGGCGTCTGCTCAGCAGCCTTCTTGGATTATGGATTGTGTGGAGCCATTGCTGGGGTAGTCCCTGGGCAGCAGGGAGACTGGTGCAGCCCCAAGCAGCTGCCTCGCTGAGCTTACCTGCCTGTTCTAGGTGTCCAGAGGCGGCTGTGATTGTTCCTGGAATTTCGGATGTGTGCTTTTATGCTCAGTAGGGATGCAGGAGCCTGTGTCTGGGCTCCTAAAGTGAAAAGGGTGGGGCTCCAGTGATTTTGAATCAAGTTGGAAGTCCGAGATGCCCATGGAGTCAACCAGGCCACCTCAGCCCTCTGAATGTATCTCACTTGAGCTCGTCATGCTGCCCTGCAACCCTGACACTCACCCCTTCCTCTTTGTCTCCTGCTCTCTTTCTTCTAGCCTTGACTGAGAACACCCTCCAGGTCTTAAAACCTAGCCTCCTGATTTTTGCTTCTCTCCCCCAGGCTGAGTGGTGCTGGGGGGCTCCTGTGTCGTTCTAAATTTCCCATCTTCCCTCTCGTGACTACGGCCAAACTCCACCCAGTTTCTTCTTGTGAGCCAGAGCAGAGGTTCTCAAACAGCAATTCACACACCTGTGTCATTTGTGTTAAACGAAATAAAAAGCAAGCCCAGGGAGCCAGCTTTTTTAAAAATTATTTTTTGAAACAGTTTTTTTTTTCCTTTTCTTTTTTGAGATGGGATTTGGCTCTGTCATCCAGCCTGGGATACAGTGGTGCAATCATAGCTCACTGACACCTCAACTTCCTGGGCTCAAGCAGCCCTACCACCTCAGCCTCCTGAGTAGCTGAGACTATAGGTGCATGCCACCGCGCCTGGCTAATTTTTTTTCTTTTTTTTTTTTTTTTTTTTTTTATAGAGATGGGGTTTTGCCGTGTTGCTCAGGCCAGTCTTGAATGCCTGTCCTCAAGCAATCTGCCCACCTCAGTCTCCCAAAGTGTTGGGATTACAGGTGTGAGCCACCATGCCCAGCCTTCCAAGGAATAAGTTTTTCATAAAAAGCGAAATGTATTTTCTTTAAAGGATTATCTGTTATTTGGGGAGCATTTTCATTCCGAGACAACACAGAGATGGTAGCTATTTATGCTCACATTTTTATCTTGTGGACTGACCTGGAATCCCAAAGCCTGAGCACGTCCAGGACACGGGACATTTCTACCTGCCCGTCCTGTTGCTACCTGGAGTGCGTTAGGCTGAGACCTCATCATTCACCTTTCTGGATCCTGTATCCCACAGGGAGGTCTCTGGGCTCGTCTGTCCTCTAACCTCTTGACCCAGGAATCTCCTGCAGGAACCATCGTGAGCTCACCCGTCATTCAGTGGATCACATTCATTAGTGCTTTTTCCTCCACTTCTTTGGGCTCCTCCTCCTTTTCTCTATGCCATTGCCACTCTGCAATTCAGAGACATGTCTTCTCCCACTCACCTAGCAGCATAACCTCCAACTATTCCCGAGTCAGTGCATTTTCAGCCCACCCTCATCCGCCAAGCAAGGGCCAGCGTGCCCATCTAGTTTAAACATGGCTTTAGTCTAGAAGTCACACACTGGAGGCCTTGGGGCTATGCCCAATAAGGAGACATAGCAGCGACCCAGGGATAGTTGTTGTTTCTCCCCCTCCTCCTCCTTCTCCTCCTCCTCCTCCTCCTCCTCCGCCTCCTCCTTCTTCTTCTTCTCCTTCTCCTTCTCCTTCTCCTTCTCCTTTTCATTTTGGTCAAAATGTGTATATCTAAATATTAGAAGGCCTGGCAAGGCTGGGTTTGCATTCTTGCATGTCAGTAATTACCTGGGCTAAGCTTCCCCTTTCAGGCTGCCGGCCCTCTCCAGTTTGCCCAGATCCTGCCACTCCATGTTGTCTCACACAGGGTCCACTCCATTCACGAAGGTCACCTACCCATCATCTGAAGGCCCTGGTGGCTGCAACCCCTAAGTGGTTTCCATCACCCTTCTTTCCAAGAAATGTAAACCCACAGATTCTGCACAGAACTAAAAAAAATTCTATTAAGTTAGGAGGCTGCCGTTAAGGTCCCTCCATGGTTTGTGAGCCACCAATAGCTCTCTGCATTGACTTCCCTTTCTGTGAAATGGGGGCGCAATCAATCCTCACGTCTGGAGTACAAAGAAACCCCATGAGGAAGCACATTTATTTGGAATGCTCTGAGCTCGTTGGAGAGCAGGTAACATAAAAACCCAAGGTGTTATGATTAGATAGTAAGAAATTTTGTTCCATGCTAATTAAACTCACACCTTAACCGCTTCCACACGGGGAAGAGGCAGCCTGACAGCCTGACATGTTAGGAGCGGGAAGAGCTCTGCATGCGAGCACAAGACAGGCCGCCTCCTCCTCGCCGCGCCTGGCCGTGATGTGTGTGTAAATCTGCCTCCCCGCTCCTTCCTCTCATCCAACCGGGACTCCAACATTTGCAGAGCGGCTGATGGAACTCTCGGCTCTGCACAGAGCATTGACTGTTCTCCGCGCGTGTGAAGAAGTTGTCAGGCCGGGGTCGGGCAGGTGAAGATTTAGTGAGGCAGCCAACAAAGTTTCCCCGCCACTGGGTTGCCACCACTTATGGAAGCGCCTGCAGAACGCACGCGAGAAAACAGATATTTCTCCTGCGATGGCTTTAGCACTCCTTTGGGGATGGGGACATTAAGTCTTCCTCCACCACCAGGAGGCTGCTGACACGGCTGCCTCCCGAAGACTTGGTAGGAGGCCCCATGAAGGAGAGTGGGCGCCAGCTCTATCGATCCGAATGCCCTATTGCAAGGGACAATTGCAGGAGAAAACAGCGGGTTTTTTTTCTCCTCCCTATTCCAGGGCCAAAGAAAAGACTATCCATGGAAGGTAATGTAGCTGTCACCAAGGAGAGAGAAGTGGAAATTCACGGTTCTCTTGTGAGGCAAAGACATCTGTGTTATTGCACCCTAAGCCAATAGTTTTTAAAACAAAGTCATAAAACAAGCTACTGTATATAAAAGAGGTGGAAGCTATGCAGGGCTCCCCCCTACTCTGTGCGGGGATTTGAAGAGAAGCAAACCTTAAAAGAAAAAAAGCAGAATGAGGATGACTGACTCCAGGAAGCCCGAGGGATGCGGGTGGAGCTAAGAGGTGGTGGGGCAGCTTCCCTCCAACAAGAAGGACGCCTGCTTGCACTCAGGAGGGAGGGTCTGGGGGCACATGAAGAGTGAGGAGTTGGACAGAGGTGACACCCGGGCCTCCTTCAACTCCAACCCGGGAGAGGGTCAGGGCAGGTGCAGTCCCAGAGTTCTGTCACTGTCGTGCACACACTCAATTGTGCCGAGCACCCATGGGCATACTCAGCTTCCACAAACATCTACACAATCTGATTTCCAAAACCACCTGGGAGACACGCCAGATGGAATCACCATGCCCCCCTTTTTTTTCAGACAAAAGAACAGCAGCTTGGAGAGATCCTCCTAGTTGGCCAATGCCATGGTGCAGGTCTTCTGACCTAAAATCCAGTGCCCTATTTTATTTTTTTAAATAAAACCTTCTTTCTTCTTCTCTTTCAACGTAGGTCCATCAGCCTGAGTCTAAAGCCCACTTCACTATAGAGGACGGTGACATGCACCTGGCTGTTCTTTCCAATCCTATAGAAAACCATGTGTCTGGCCCTCATGGCCATGGTAGATCACCGAGACCTGCTAGAATCCTAGCTACAGCCTGTTGGCAGACTGTTTCTTGGATGGCTGGACTGGAAAGACTTCGCCAAATGGGCCAGTTATCTAGATGGTGAGTTGTTGTTCTGTTTATTTCTAAGGGGTACAGTTTGGGCCCTAGAATCACAGAATTCGGAATGGGAGGGAGCCTTCATTCAGCCTCCCATCAGCATAAGAATCTTCTCCCAAAGTTCTTGACCGGTGATGCTCTGGTCTCCCTGTACTACAGAGGGCATGGACCCTGTCCTATGCACAGACCTCCTGAAGGGCACCGGCCACATTTTTGTACCAGATACGCCTGCCCTGTGTCCTGGCCACGCCCTTCATTGCATTGTTCCCACGTGGAACAATCCCTACACTGGCCAGTGACCTCTGGCCCAGCAGCAAAAGATAAGCTGAACCACCGTCCTTCCAGGAATGGGAGCTAAGATCAGTATCAGAGGGCAGGGGACTTCTAGGTGGCAGGCCAGTTTCAAGTAGACAGATCCAGTTAAAACCAGAGCCACATTGGCAAGCCAACAACCAATGAGAGCTGGAGTTTTGAGGAACGGAAGCTGTGAGAAGGAAACAAGGCTAGTGGGATGCAGGGAAGGATGCAGTAGACCCATGCCATGTGGCCGGCCTACGCTAGCATTTATCATCCAGCTCACCACGGGGGTCTGACCCCAGCTCAAGTCAGTATGAACAGGAGGAGGCCTGCGGTATACAACTGCACAAGCTGCACACTGCACAAATTATGACATGGGCAGCTCTCCTGGTGGCAGCGTTATGGGAGCCTTTGCCTGGCTTCCAGAACCATGGCTATAGGTCACACACTGGAGGGTTGGGTTTGAGCTCAGCTCTGCCTCTAACTGGGTGGCTTCAGGTGGAACCCTGCCTCTCTTAGGGCTCAGTGCTGGCTGGTTGTGAAATGGAATAGCAATCCCAGTCCCACCTCCCTCCATGTGCTCAGGAAACAAGATGATTGTGATGAGAAGGGGCTTTTAACACAAAAGCCCCATGCAAATGTAAAAGTTATCTTTCTTGAAAAAAGAATCTGTGGAGTGAAAAGCGGACATAGATTCAGCAGTGGAAACAGGAAATGGGTGGATGAGTCAGCTGGCCCAGGTGGACACAGTTCATAGGGGACATACATGCTCTCCGGCATTGGGGAAAACAGTATGGTCCCCTCCAGATGGCTCCTGGCAGCCAGTGCCCTCCTCCTCCAAGTGCAGCAAGTACGGCCATAGCTCATAGGTGCCCCTTCTGTGGATAACCGCCTCTGCTATCAGAGATGCCATGCCTGAGAAGTTATGTCCCTGTCACCCGTTCCCAGGGCAGCCACAGTCAGTGACCGGCTGAGATGAAAGGCCAGGGCCTTGCCACCAGTTGCAGGCTGTGCTCCAGAACCCTCTCCCCGTGGATCCAAGGTGAGGCTTTCCCTGAGACCATGTCCTGCTGGGGTGTTTCTCAAGCCCTATCCTGCACCCTCTATCTCTTTTTCTATTTTTATTATTTTAGAGACAAGGTCTTGCTCTGTTGCCCAGGCTGGAGTGCAGTGGCAGGATCATAGCTCACTGCAGCCTTGAACTCCTGGGCTCAAGTGATCCTCCTGCTTCAGTTTTCCAAAGTCCTGGGACTACAGGTGCATACCACCTGTAGTGCCTGGCTGTCCCTCCATCTCTTAATAGGCCTTGCACAAGGATACTCCTTCAGAGGTCATCTCATAAAAATCCCTGGGCCAGGCCCTGCTTTATCAGAGCCCACCATACAGTGGCAGCAGGCAGAGAAGTGAGTGCAGGAGCACTCGATTGAATTTTCATTCAGCCAGGTCCTCTGCATGCCTGGGCCACTGTATTAGGGCATAGGGTAGGGGAGCCTGGAAGCAAACTCTGCACTGTAGATTCACGTGCAGACATCTCCTTAAGAGGGTTCCCTGAACCCAAACGCCCATCAATGATAGACTGGATAAAGAAAATGCGGCACATACACACAATGGAATACTGTGCAGCCGTAAAAAAGAATGAGTTCATGTCCTTTGCAGGGACATGGATGAAGCTGGAAACCATCATCCTCAGCAAACTAACACAGGAACAGAAAACCAAACACCCTATGTTCTCACTCATAAGTGGGAACTGAACAATGAGAACACACGGATGCAGGGATAGGGGGCCTGCCGGGGGGCAAGGGGAGGGAGAGCATTAGGACAAATATCTAATGCACGTGGAACTTAAAACCTAGATGATGGGTTGATGGGTGCAGCAAATCGTGGCACATGTACACCTATGTAACAAATTTGTACTTTCAGCACATGTATCCCAAAACTTAAAGTAAAATTAAAAAAAAAAAGAGGGATTTCTGGAGTCAACATTTTAATGAAAGGAGGAAAGTACTGAGCAGAGGGAGAAGGTGAACTGGGATTCAGGCACACGTGAGACCTCAGCCAGTCCCACAGGCAGCTCTGAACTGAATATCTATGTCCTCTAAAAATTCTGTGTTGAAATCCTATCCCCCAATGTGATGGTACCAGGAACTGAGGCATTTGGGAGGGGAGTAGGTCATGAGGGTGGAGTCCTCATGAGTGGGATTAGGGCCCTTATAAGAGGCCCCATGGCCAGGTACAGTGGCTCATGCCTGTACTCCCAGTACTTCGGGAGGCTGAGGAAGGAAGATCACTTGAGCTGGAGAGTCCGAGACCAGCCTGGGCAACATAGCAAGACCTTGTCTCCACTAAAAATAAAAATATCAGCTGGGCATGGTGGTGAATGCCTGTAGTCCCAAGTACTCAGGAGGCTGAGTGGGGAGAAACTCCTGAGCAGGGGAGATGGAGACTGCAGTGAGCTATGATGGCGCCACTGCACTCCAACCTGGGTGACAGAGCAAGATCCTGTCTCAAAAGAATAAACAAAATACAGTAAGATACATAAATAAAAGAGGCCCGGGAGAGCTCCCTCATCCCTTCTGCCATGGGAGGATTCGGAGAAGATGGTCATCTATAAACCAGGAAAACTGTTCCCACCAGACAGCAAATCTGTAAGAACCTTGGCGTTGGACTTCCCAGTCTTCAGAACCGTAAGAAATAAATTTCTATTGTTTGGCATCCACTCAGTCTGAACAATTTTTTTTTTTTTCAACAGCAGCCAAAATGGACTAAGACCTTTGGAAGGGCCCCATCTTTGCATCCTGTCTCAACCAGTAATTGGGTGTGGGCTGCCCCCAGGGAGTGGTATGACCTTGGGGAGCCAGCTTTCTCTAGCAGAGGTCAATTCTTAGAAGGAATTCAGCTGAAAGCTGTCAGGGACCAGCCTTCTCAGGAGCCGGAGAATGCATCTCTTCTTCCTAAAGGATGGTGTAGCTACTACGCCCTTCCATCCTGGGGCAAGCAGAGCTTTCCCTCAGAGTCAATTTATCTCAAACATAAAGGATTCAGTTTTTGCAACAGAATTTCCAGTGAATTGCTGGGTACCTAGTGCTGTACGGGTGAATCCATCAGGTACATGGCATCTGCCTGTAAAGAGACCACTATGTGGGAAGAGAGGTGGGCAAGGCACGGCTTATACCTTGGCCGCACTGACTGCATGTCCGCAGGGAGGTCCAGGCCTTTCCTCCCCATGCCCTCCCCAAGCTCTGTGGACCTATCTGCCTTTATAGGTGGTGAACCCAGAAAATCTGAGATAGATCTCAGTTAAGTTAGAAAGCTTATTTGGCCAACATTGAGGATGCACCCATGACACATCGTCAGGAAGTCCTGATGACACGCACCCAAGGTGGTCGGGGCACAGCTTGGTTTTATACATTTTAGGGAAACATGTGGTTCAGTCTGGAAAGACGAGACAACTTGAAGCAAAAGCAGGAAGACTGGAAGTGGGGAGCGAGCTTCCAGGTCACAGATAGGTGGACACAAACCCTTACATTCTTTTGAGTTTCTGATTAGCCTTTCCAAAGGAAGCAAATCAGATATGCATCTATCCCACAGAGCAGAGGGGTGACTTTGAATAGAATGAGAGGCAGGTTTGCCCCAGGCAGTTTCCAGCTTGAGTTTTCCTTAGTGATTTTGGGGACCCAGGATATTTTCCTTTCTCAAGGTGCTGAAGGGATCCCAAGAAGGGAGTGACAGATTTTTTTCTCAGCCCCATTGCAATAGAATTTGTTCACTGTTTTCCTCATGTTCTACCTGCAGGAGTATCCCCTGCACCCTTTTATGCAGGACATTCTGAATAGTGTGAGAAGCAAAAAAAGAATCTTTGCAATGTATATTAGTAACATTTAATTAGCCTTGGATTACTTATTAAGTGACAATTATCCCTATTATGTCTGTCACAGATGAGCGACTACATACTGTCTATGGTTTATGGGCCTAAAGTTCTCCACCGAGTGTCACAAATTCCCATTATGTCCCCAGTGCTGGGCTTTGCATTTAGAATGTGAGCAGAGGTGAATGGTCCCCTTTGCACAGCCAGATGTTTCCCAGTTGACTTGGCAATGAGGCGGGGTTGGGCCAGCCTTCCTTCTGGTAGATGCAGAAAACTCATTAGCAGACACACTGTTGATGGGGTGCCCTGGCTGGCAGAAGGGAATTGAGCCACTGAAACTGGACAGCTCCCCTCCCCAGGCATCATCCTAAATTCTAGTCTCTTGGATATCACACTGGAGAGCCCCTGGAAATCACATCTTCAAACCTTTGATTTTGTTGCTGGGAAATCAGAGTTGCAGAGAGCATGTATGGTGTGTCTCTGGACCACAGCTGCATGCCTGAACCTTCCCGCTATGCCAGAGGCATGCCCTAGACACAGAAGCCTGGACACCTAGCTACAGAAAGGTCCTTTTTAGCCAAATGTCCAAATGTCCCATAAGCCATGTTCCCTCTCTGGGACCTCTTTCCGACAACTCCCTTTCCGTAGAAGCTGGAGATCTCAGGAATATGTAGACAGCTAACGACCTCCCCCATCTTCACCACCCCAAAAGTCAATGTGATACATAGAGAGATGGATGCCATATTTCTCAAGTTCTATGGTACTTGAAATCCTGCCTTTAGACTTTTTATGTGGAATATGCCATACTCTTTAAAGAATGTATACTGTCTCCAACACAAGCCATCAACTCTTCAGCATAAACGAGCTTTCAAATTACCTCTGTAAAGTGCATTTTAAAACACTAAGCTAAGATCTAATAAAAGTCAGACATGAGGCCGGCTGTTGTCGCTCACACCTGTAATCCAGCACTTTGGGAGGCTGAGGTGAGTGGATCGCTTGAGCTCAGGAGTTCGAGACCAGCCTAGGCAGCATGGCAAAACCCCATCTCTACTAAAAATACAAAAATTAGCTGGGCATGGTGGCGTGTGCCTGTAGTCCAGCTACTTGGGGGGTCAAAGTGGGAGGATCCCCTGAGCCCCAGAGGCAGAGGTTGCAGCAGTGGACCTGAATTATCTCTCTCGGATCTGTGAGCCAAGATCACACTGCGGCACTCCAGCCAGGGCCACAGAGCAAGACCTTGCCTTCAAAAAAAAACAGTCAGACATGGAGAGGGGACCCAAAGGTAAATCAGGGGCAGTCCCACCCTGGGGGAGAAACTGATCAAGGTGGGGACTTGCAGGCCCACCAAGGAGGGAAGCAAGTGGGCAAAATGAGGATGGAGTATGAGCAGCCTTAGAGGCCAAATGCCCCTTGGGGGAGGTGGGGGAGAAAAATATAAGCTAGGGAAACACCCTGGTAGTTTCTTCCCATCTGACCATTTTACACAACTGAAACTCAAAGATTTTCTACAAGGGCAGCCAAAACAGATTTGCAAATTAAATGTAAACGAAACCACAAAACTATTACATTTAAATAGAAGGTTTACAAAACAATGGAATTTAAATCAGCAATATTAATTCAGCACAATGGATTTGTCCTGCTCTGATACAAAAGGCTGTTCACAGTGTGTGAGTGGCAATCAGGGCCACCCAGTGCGCTGTGTCCTGTTTGGCCAGCCCACCTTGGCGTGGACTATGGGCTGATCCCCTCACCTAACACAGTGAAACCTTCACACATCCAGCCACTGTGTGCCAGGCGGCCTATCCTTGGACAGAACACATCACCTATTCATAGCAAGTCTCTGTCAGCAATTCTCATTAGTCTGCAACAACTGGGACTGCACTGCTTTGCCAAACTGATCAAACCATAAAATCAAACACCAGCTCTGACATCACATGGTGGCATTCGGGCTGGGCTTCCATAATCCTTGTCAACATAACATTATACAATTCACAAATAATAAGAGCTTATAATCTACCAGTTAAAAGCTGAGACATAGAGGTCGGGCTGAAACTCTCTTTCATCACTGCCATGAACTTCATCCCATCTAAGTACAACCTTGTCCAAAGCGGAGGCAGATGTTGCAGGATTCTCAGGATGGATTCTAGGGCCCAGAGGCCTGGGGTGGAGTCATCATTCTGCTGCTTTGTGCTGTGTGATCTTGGACAAGCGACTTCACCACTCTGTGCTCCAACTCTCCATTCTGTAAAATAAAACTCGGATGATAACTGCCCCTGTAAAATTGCTGCAAGGATCATAGGCATGTTAATGTATGTGAAATATTTAGAACAGTGCCTGGCACTATGTTAGCACATGTAATGTAAACAAGCATTACTCTCAGGTTGATGTGGCTCTTTCCAGATCATTTGTACACATTTACTAATGTGCAAATATATTCAGTATGTTTTGATGTTTTAAAAAATGTTTAAAGATGCAACCATACTTCCTGAATCATTCTGCTACTAGCCTTTGCTCTAAATAATCCATGAGCTTCCATATTTCCTCCCCAACACATCACTACATACGTGCCAAGTAGATGTGAAGCAGCATTTGAATGGGTGCAGCAGCCCACACCTGTAATGTCAGCGCTTTGGGAGGCTAAGGTGGGAGGATTGCTTAAGTCCAGGAGTCTGAGTCCAGCCTGGGCAACATAGTGAAACTCTGTCTCTACCAAAAGATACAAAAATTAGCTAAGCGTAGTGGCACGTGCCTGCAATCTCGGCACTTCAGGAGGCTGAGGCAGGGGATTGCTTGAGACCAGGAGTTCAAGGCTTCAGCGAACCATGATTACACCACTGCACTCCACCCTGGGTGATAGAATGAGATCCTGTCTGTAATCTGACCAACGAACCAAACCAACAAACAAAAGCAGACATGTAGAGCCGAGACTAAGAGTGATGCTGGCTCATCCTCCTCCTGCTCCACTGGTCCTCTCTCGCCCAGCCTTTCAGAGCACAGCACTACAGAAGCTCTCTCTGCTGAGTCTGCCCTGCTGGGGCCTCCAAGTGCCTCTTACATCATAGTAGGGACCTGGGACCATAAGCACTGAACTTTCCTAAACTGAAGTTCATTTTAAATGCACTAAGGCAAAGAACAATTCAGAGGAAACTTAGTCCATCTGTGTGTGTGTGCGCGTGCGTGCATGTGTGCAATGTGTGCATGCATGCAAGTGTGCAAAGAGTCCCTTCGGAATTGCTCTAGTTCATGCATTAGGGCACATGTGGACTGTGTGTTGTGAGAGCAGAGCTACCTACAGTGGCAGCCACTGTATTTTTCAATATTAAAAAACACTCCTGGTTACTGGCAAACAGCCACCTTCTCTGCTGTGGAAAGTCTCATGTCCTGGGCTCCCCACCTTACCTAATGACAAGATATGCCCATAGGCAACATGTTTGGAGGATGGTAGGGGCTGAAGGGATTATGGCTGGAGCACCCGGCCAGCAGTCAGCTCTCCTCCGCAGAAGACGGAGCACAAAGCATGGCGGCAGGCATTTAACTCTGCACTTAGCCGTTGCTCATTAACGAGCTCTCTGGTGGATGTCTTTGCAGCAACTCTCTGGCACTGGAGGCTTTGTCATCCCACCCACGACAACCTCTGTTAGTCAATAATAACAGCTTATTTAAAAATAGCAGCATCAACTGTTTGCATTGTTATTATCTGTGCCTGGCTTCTAGCCCCAGAAGACTTGGGAAAGGTGTCCGACCTGCTTTTCCGGAGCTTCTCTTGCTGAACCTGTTTCCAGATCTGGGAAAAAGACAGACACATCTTTAGCAAACACTCACAATGTAATTGCCAGGCAGTTATGGGCTGCGACAGTAAAATACAGCAGTTGGCGGCACGGTAGGTTCATTAGTCAATAAAGCATTGCCATGCGTTTTATTGAATTGTAACCCTATTTTGCCCTGATGCGGACCTTGCGGAGCCTCTACCTCCATATAAATCTGAGTGATTCATTTAGCATTCAAAGTCGAGCAAAAGGAGGATTTGGTCCAATTCCAATGCAACCCTGCTCCATTAGCTATCTCTATTATTATCTGCCTTTGCCTCCTCCGTCAGTGGGGACATTTTGATAAAAGCTCACATCGGGAATAAATTGGGGACTGAATGGCAAGACATGAACAAAATAACTTTCCTATAGGCCACTCTGTCCCTGAAATGCCCAGGAATAGCTCAGGCCTGGTAAGGAGACCGAGTGGACGGTTCCCCTGGCATCCCTGCATCCAGCCATCCAACCCACTCAAGATGCCGCTGGTAAATGTATACAACTCTCCCATTTTTCTAGCATCTGACTTGAAATACATTTGACATGGTCTGCTTAGTGTTAGATGGCTGAAAAATGTTTTATTATTTACATTGTTTATTTCAGGACAGAGATTTAGCTCTATCACTAAAATTTCCACCCCAAAAGTCAGCAGGATTCTAAAACTAGAAAATAATAATAGGGCATCAGTCAATGTTATTCATTCCATATCTGTGAGAAGTACCCCAAATAATTTGCTAATTTTAAAAAATCATATATGTTTGCAAGTAATATTCGCATATGGTTGGGGGGATCTGGGATAATCAGAGCAAGAAGGTAGACTTACAAATTGTAGGGAGTGGAAAATAGAAAAAGGATTTATAAAAGAATGTGAAAATATGGGTGCTGATGAAAAACACCATTTTTACTTTTAGGAAATGGTATTTTAAAAGTATAAGAAATGCAGAATTGATTACTGGGATCTACGGTCCACGACCAGCTATTTTTTTTAAAAAACTGGCCAAAAAAAATAGGAGGAAAGTACTAAAAATTAAGGCAAATTCAAAAGAGAATAAGATAGGAAGACATGAATTTCAACAAGCCAACATCAAGTCCGTACTCTGACGTGCCTGGCCCACTAGAAGGAAAATGAGCATATCTTTTTACCCATTCCTTGTCTGAGAACCCCAAAGTGTCCAGTTATTTCTGAGACTTGAACCCAGTGCCCCATAATCCCATGGTGGGCTGCTGCTTGGCTTTTTGATTATGTTAATTACATGTTTGCTTCCTCGGAATTTGAGGCCAGTGGTCCCGTTCAGCATTGCACCTTATACAGCACCAGTAATAGCAGCATCGGGGGAGGACGCATCAGTTAAGGGAACCACAGATGTGCTGTTTGTTTCCGATGGCCTTCCTCTTCTCCTGATAGCTGACAGTTCAGCAAAGGGAATTAGCAGCACATGTGGGCAAAGAACCGAAGAGACTCTTTTTCCCTATTTGATGAGTGCCATATGAAAGGTTGTTTTCATAGCAGCTCAGAGACCTCCTTGCTATCTCCTAAAGAGAAGCCTGCCAAGTTGGGGCTGTGGGTTTTAAGAGGTACAAACAAAGCTGGCATGGTAGGGCAGACCAGAGGTGTGGGGACTCTATGCAGTCTTCCCCACGGTTTCCTGGTGTCAGTTTCCAAAATGCGGTCCCCGCTGCCCTTCCCACCAGACTCTGAGAAGCAAACCTTGCTGGCAGGAAACCTAGGCAGGAGTGGCTCCCTTCCCTGGCCTCTTCTTTTTTTCTGCCATGTGTAGCCCTGATGCCCATAACTAAAAATCAAGTTCATAATTTAATTTGGGGGGATCGGTTGCCAAATGCTCATTAAACATTTCGGTCTTTGAAAATGCTATCTTTAGATTTTTTTTAATTGACCTATTATTTTCTGGCTCTAGCTGCCAGATCCCCCACCGCAAACAAGGAGAAGCTTGCTACCTGGACTTTCTTTGATGAATAGTTTTAATTAAAAAATTCTGTACCATAAGTATTTTAATGTTACAAACATACCAAAGGTATGCAGTCATAAATTTACAAACACGTTTAAATTAATCTATAAATATGCTGCAAAATTGACAGGGCATATTTAAGCCGAGGGATGCGCCATGGATGTGCTAATAATGACAATTAAGAATCGTGTAAAATAAATGAAAATCAATACTAAGAACAGGTTGACAAAAAGGAAAAAAGAGAGGAACTAAAACAACATGTAGTTTGTCTATTAGGGGAAAAAATTAGTAGCTGCTCGTAGTTTTGAAATGTCTACTATCGTGAAGGAAGGGCTCCTGGTGGCATTTTTTTCCTCGTTTTTGTGGATCATGAAAACGCCCCTGTTGGGGTGACAAGACAGATCTACTAGGGTTGGGTGGTCTGGAAGGAGGAAGGCTCTGCTTCAATTCTCTCAGCAAAATATACACCTTGCCAGTTACAGATCCGAAAGGAAACCATCCAAGGTAAGCTATGTGCCTAGATGCTGGCACATGGACAAATTTTTTTTTTTTTTTTTTTTTTTTTTTGAGACGGAATCTCGCTCTGTCGCACAGGCTGGAGTGCTGTGGCCGGATCTCAGCTCACTGCAAGCTCCGCCTCCCGGGTTTACGCCATTCTCCTGCCTCAGCCTCCGGAGTAGCTGGGACTACAGGCGCCCGCCACCTTGCCCGGCTAGTTTTTTGTATTTTTTTAGTAGAGACGGGGTTTCACCGTGTTAGCCAGCGTGGTCTCGATCTCCTGACCCCGTGATCCGCCCGTCTCGGCCTCCCAAAGTACTGGGATTACAGGCTTAAGCCACCGCGCCCGGCCTTGTTTTCTGCTTTTTAAGCACCGGGACAAGTATGCGAGGGTGTCTGTGCTTCAGGAGGCAGGAGTGTTTTGGGGCCAAGGCAGGTAACTAACTACCTGTGCTGTAGGCACCACAGGTCATCCACTCACAGGAGCAAGAGGTGCTCAGGAGCTCCTTTGTGTCTCCCCACAGAAAGCACCAACTGCAAAGAGAGGTGAGTGTGCTGCTCCCACTAATTCACAGAGTGACTTGCTATGCCGAACCAGGAAACACAGGCTAACCTTCGTGGCTACATTCATATTAAAAGACAACTTTGCGTCTTTCAATCATGTATTTCCCTCTAATTAAGGCATATTCACTTTTTTCCCCTAATTAGGTATTCTTTGTTGCATAATGTTTGCTCTAATCTTTCGGAATCTTTCTCAATATCCAGTCATTACAGGCTCCCCTCGAATTCAACCAAAGCATGTTATTTTTTCTGCTAATTACATCCTCATTTACAGATTGGCGCCTCCTCTGATTGGCTCTGTGCACCAGTTGCTGTGACTTCATTAGTCGTGTCTCCTGACCCTGTTATTTCTTGTGACAGGACTTGCTCCTCGTGTCCTGTGGCTCCAGATCCCTGGGTCACTTCTCGCCAGGGTTGAAATCGTGTCAAACACACGAGGACTTAGGGTGTGGGAATCACTGCTGCAGTTGTTAATTACTACACACAGTAACGGTACGAATTACTGCTGCTGGCTGGGCCTTTATTTCTTCCTCTTTTTTAAAAATTAATGTTTTAAAGGTATCAGTGAAAGGTTAGTTTCATTTAAAAAATGTGCTTGATTAAAAAAAAAAAAAAAACAAAGCAAAATGTGTCTCCCTGCTAAGGCTCTTTCACATACAGAACCCCAAAACCTTTAGTTTTGTAGGGGGCAGCTGCCTTGTGAGCACAGAACTTCAGCTTCGGCTCAGTTACCGTCAATCTCAAAAAAATCGAATTTTAAAATCTCAAAGGTGGCGCTAATAGAATTTTCTAACCCAAGGCATTCACACATTAAAAAAAAAAAAAGCAAAATTTTAAAAACTATATAAAATTTCAACACATGAACACAAATTGTATTTATTAAATAACAAGATGAAGCTCTCTAGGTAACCATATTAAAAAAAAAGGATGTAGCTGATTAGATGAGTTATAGATATTAAGGGATAATTAAAATGAATGAATTACATTTGAGTACCAATGCTATCTTTTTAACGAGCAGAATGGGGTAACAGGACCTTAACGTTTGGGGGGTACCCAGGGCAGAGAGTGTGTGTGACCCTCACTTTTGGATTCTAGGCCTTCGGAATATCCCAGTTTCCTGGAATCGAAGATCCAGGAACAATCAAGCCTGCAGAGTTTAAATGCAAGTTAGTTAATATGAAAAATGCTGTATCTAGTTGTTTGCAAAATTACTTTTGTTGATTAAAAGGCTCTTCAGAACTTCCGGCTGGTGAAAGGGTTTTAAATTGTCTAATGCTGATTGTGATTGCTATGCAGAAAAAAGGCAGTGCAAAGCAAACCATTATATCACTGAATCTTTGTTAAGCAGGCCTTGAAAGTGTCTGACAGCATAATTAATCTTGTGATATTAACAAAGAAACCAACTCAATAGTATTGAAGATGCTTATTAAAAATACTAAATACCTTTTTCCACTTAAAAAACCTTTTGAAACAGTGCGGGAAGTGGCATTACCTTTTTGTTTTTGCTGCATTTTCAACTAAAATTGATACTAGGGTCTACAGCGCAGCAGCAAAATTGTGAAGTGGACAACAATAAGAATTAGTTTAAAAAATCATAAATCCCAGCCAAGAACGCCGGCTGGGCTCATCATCCTGGCAGCCACAGGCGCCAACAACACCCCTTGCAGCAAACCCACTTGCCGAAGTTTAGGCAGAAAGAATGGTTAGTAACAAAAATCTGCAAAATATGAGCCTTCTACACATTGTTCTTTTCACTTGAGGATCGCAAGTGAAAAAAACAAAGTGCATACATCCATTTGTGTTTCCAAACATATGTGGATTACTCAGGGTTCTTTTTTGTGAAGGCAGGGTTTGAGGGCCAGCTATTTAGGGCTTCCTGGGCCCCCTGGGGAACTGAACCATGTCCACATCTGGGGAAAATAACTGGGACCCCAACAAGCCTCAGCACTGTATCTCACTTGTGCTGGCAGTGTGTATGGCAATGGTGTCCTGTAAGCTGGGTGAGACACTGGGGGTATGGGCACGGGCCTTGGTGAGCAGGGGTAGAGGAGAGGGTTCCCCTTTGATATGGTTTGGCTCTGTGTCCCCACCCAAATCTCATCTGGAATTGTACTCTCCTAGTTCCCACATGTTGTGGGAGGGACTAGGTGGGAGATAGTTTGAGTCATGGGGGCAGTTTCCCCCATACTGTTCCCCTGGTGGTGAGTGAGTATCACGAGATCTGATGGTTTTGTTGGGGGTTTCGGCTTTTTGCATCTTCCTCATTTTCTCTTGCCACCACCATGTAAAAAGTGCTTTTCACTTCCTGCCATGATTCTGAGGCCTCCTCGGTCGTGTGGAACTGTGGGTCCATTTGAACATCTTTTTCTTCCTAGTCTCAGGTACGTCTTTATCAGCAGCGTGACAAGTGACAAATACCTATTGGCAGAATTCTTACCTTGTATGGTGACTAAAGAGAGCATTAATATGTGACAAATTTGCAATTGGCAATTGCTGTGTAACTAAACTAGTAACCACACAATGCAATCACCTGAATGCCTAGGACGATAGCATTTATCCAGATCACATGTCTGTGGGATGACCTGAAGATTGGCGGGTCTTGGCTGGGCAGTTCCACTGATTTTGGTTGGGCTGGCTCATGACTGCATCTGCAAGTTGGCTAGACTAGCCTGGTGGACCAGGCTGGGGCCGTTCAGCTCCACCAGTCTCTCATGCTCACTGTCCCCAGCATGGCCTTCTCATAGTCATGGCAGAAGCACAAGAAAGTAAGTGGAAACCCAGGAGGCTGCCTAAGACTGAGGGTCCTAACTGGGAGTAAATGTCACGTTGAGTGGCCAGGATAGAGTTAATGGAACAGAAACACTCTGGGAGGAAGTCACTAACAGTACTGAAAGGCATATATTAATATGTTTGGATTTATCCTGCTTCCATCCTGCACTTTTCTTAAAGAAAGTTTTAACACCTAATTATAACTCAACTCTTCTGCAAAGTAAAAATAAGAGGTAATTTATTTACTTTGGTATAGAGGAAAAAAAATATTAGAATGCAGTATGGGTTTTCCACAATGTCAGTAGTTAAAAGAGAGCTGGTTAGAAGAGAATGGGTTGGACGATGCTTTAAACCATCATCATTTTCAGATGACATGATCATCGGCCAAGCAGGCACACAAGCAGAAAAATCCAAACTCAACAGAAAAATTCTTGTAATGAACGATAAAGTTATTTTGTCAATTATCTCTCAATAAATATGGGAAAATTAAATTCAGCAGAAATGTTGGATAGAACATCAAACTACAAAATTCAGTGGTATTTCTTTTTATCAACTATAAGCAATTAGGACATATAATTTTAAAATATAATACCATTTATAATAGCAATAACATATAAAGGATACGGAAATAATACTTCAATAATCCTGACAGATAACAATATAAGCAGATCAACTCTCCTATACGAAATCTATATATTTAATTCAATCTAAATGAATATTCCAGTTGGGATTCGAAAAAAAATAGATGTTTACTCTAAAATGTACATTGATTTTAAAATTGCTCTAAAATTTGGTAAACATACAAAATAGCTAATTAAACAAAGAAAATCAAAGAGGAAAAAATTGTATCAAATATAAAGTCATATTACAAAGTCAACGCAATATGAACAGTGTGGCATTGGCAAAGAAAAAATAGACTAATAAACAAATAATGGCACTGATCTAGGGCAAGTTAAACCACTCTATAGAGAAATATAAAACAAGATCTTGGCTTAATATAACAGTCAAGTGAGCTCAAAGTTGATTAAATGTGAACATGTGATGTGTAAATTTGAAAGGTAAAAATATATAATTATTAGAAAAGAATACAGTCTTTATGACTTTTTAAACAAAACTTCAACAATAAAAACAATAGACCAAAAAACTGTAAAAGATTTGATCACGTGAAAATTAAGGCTTTGGTTCAATGAAGGGCAAGATAAAGTTAATAAACCAATGACAGAATGGGAGATTATTTTGCCGTATTTTCAACTGAAAAGAGATTAATACCTAGACAATAACCCCAAAAGGAAAATACCAAATAAGATGTTCAGACAATTTATTTATTTATTTTAATTATTTTATTACTTTTTTTTTTTTTTTTTAGGTGGAATCTTGCTTTGTTGCCTAGGCTGGAATACAATGGTGTGATCTCAGCTCACTGCAACCTCTGCCTCCCAGGTTCAAGCAATTCTCGTTTCTCAGCCTCCCAAGTAGCTGGCACTACAGGCGTGAGCCACCACTTCCAGCTAATTTTTGTATTTTTAGTAGAGATGGGGTTTCACCATATTGGTAAGGCTGGTCTTGAACTCCTGACGTCAGATGATCCACCCATCTCGGCCTCTCGAAGTGCTGGGATTACAGGCATGAGCCACCACGCCCATTCTGTTCAATTTATAAAATTACACTTATTAACTACAAAAGTTAATAAGTATAAAAAGAGAGACCAAAAATCATTAATAAAGAAATGCAAGTTGAAACAATACTTGCATTATATATTGCAAATATAAAGATACTACTTTATGCCTAAAACATTTGTTAAAAAAATAACCTGGACTACTAGAAAATCCCAAGTGGTCACAGGGATGAGGGAAGGTAGGACATTTCTGTGGGGCTGGTGGAGTGCTGGCTGTATCTCATATCCACCCTGGAGGGCAGCCATGACTGCTTTCAGTGCATACACTATCTGCGACTCAGGTTGGTTGCAGAGTATGCAGTGCATGCAGGAAATTTCCCAGGGAGCATGTTCAGAATTAACATTCAAGGGAGTGAAATCGGTAGAAGTTGAACTGAAATGCACTCACCACAGAGGCCTCAGCTATTCCATTATCTTTTTTATTTTTTAGACGAAGTCTCGCTCTGTCACCGAGGCTGGAGTGCAGTGGCATGATCTTTAGCTCACTGCAACCTCTGCCTCCCAGATTCAATCGACTCTCCTGCCTCAGCCTCTCGAGAAGCTGGGACTACAGGTGCACACCTGCATGCCTGGCTAATTTTTGTATTTTTAGTAGAGATGGGCTTTCATCATATTGGCCAGGCTGGTCTCGACCTCCTGACCTCGTGATCCACCTGCCTCGGCCTCCCAAAGTGCTGGGATTACAGGCATGAGCCACTGCGCTCAGCCCAGCTATTCTGTTGTCTTACAGGGAAATCTGGAGCTGGGATGACCCTTCAAAGCTGTCTACCATGCCCCACCAGATACAAAGGGGCAAGTCCCAGGACCTAGGGCCAAGACCTCTCTTAGTCCCCTGGAGAAAGACTCAGTTGAGAGCCATTGGCAGCAGCTGAGGCTCCCTTGGTCCTGAACTGGACGCCTGGGTGGCCCAAAATTGTAACCATCATACTCTATGATCCAGGAATTCTACCACTTGAAATGTCTCTCCAAGAAGCTCTCACAGAGGACCCCAAGAGGCACAGTATGGATGCTGGTCACAATATTAATTGTTGGGGGCAGGAACTGGAAGCCTGTATGGGGAAGGTAAGTAAAATGTGAAAATGTGTAGTGACTCAGAGTAATGGATTATATGTTCCCACAGCAATAGGGAACTTAGCATTTATATCAATTAAAATACATGCACACTAACAATATACACTGGTCAAGAACACATACAAGGCTGGATGTGGTGGCTCATTCCTGTAATCCCAGCACTGTGGGAGGCTGAGCTGGGAGGATCACTTGAGCCCAGGAGTTGGAGACCAGCCTGGGCAATAGAGTAAGAATCTGTCTCTATGAATAATAATAATAATAATAATAATAGCCAGGTGTGGTGGTGTGTGCCTGTAGTTCCAACTACTCAGGAGGCAGAGGCAGGAGGATTGCTTGAGCCCGGGAGGTTGAGGCTGGACGACAAAACAAGACCCTATCTCAAAGAAAATAACACATGCTAAAGAACAGATAAGCATTAAACACACTGCAGTGATTGTCTACAGAGGGAAGGGAATTGGGTTAAAAGAAAATAAATAAGTAGACAAATCAAAACCAAGGAATCTGGCTGGGCATGGTGGCTCATGCCTGTAATCCCAGCACTTTGGAAGGCTGAGGTGAGCAGATCACCTGAGGCCAGCAGTTCAAGGCCAGCCTGGCCAACACAGTGAAATCCTGTCCCTACTTAAAAAAAAAAAAAAAAAAAAAAATTAGCTGGGTGTGGTGGCTCACACCTGTACTGGGAATACAGCACTTTGGGAAGCTGGAGTGGGTGGATCACCTGACGTCAGGAGTTCGAGACCAGCCTGGTCAACATGGAGAAACTCAGTCCCTACTAAAAATACAAAAAAATGGGCTGGGTGTGGTGGCGCATGCCTGGAGTCCTAGCTACTTGCAAGGCTGAGGTGGGAGGATTGTTTGAATCCGGGAGGTGGAGGTTGCAGTGAGCCAAGATCGTGCCACTGCACTCCAGCCTGGGCAACAGAGTGAAACTCTATCTCAAATAAATAAATAAACAAAACCATGGGATCTTGCATAGATCAATGTTGACAATGTGTTATAAATTGAAGAGTACAATGAACTCAAACCTCTGCACCTGAGTCCCAGGGGGGAAAACTTATAGTAGTGTCAGAAATTTCTATCCATTATTTAGGTTAACCTCCGATTATTCCACATACCTTTTTTTCCCTACATCTAACCTGCAGTAGGTCTCCTGGAGCTGTGGTCTAGCTGATGTATCTATTTTTTAGGAAATCAGGGATGATTTTCCAGATGTTTTAGATAGATGTTTTCATATTTGAATATAATAAGGGTTTGCAAAAAAAAATGTAGAAAAAGGTTTACATTCTTTCTTCATACTTTGGATTTGGTTTGAAGAGAACGAATCCAAGCATGGGGTTTGAAAAGATGTTGCCAATGGCAGTTGAGCATGGAGGAAATCAGGAATTAGAAGAGGGAAGAGAGCGCTGCATTGCTCCAGCCGGGTGGAGGGTGTTCCTGGAGGAAACACAAGTGAAAAGTGAAGTTTTACAATGAGAAGGAGAAACAAAGTTAAAGAGATCCTCAAGTATTTTTAAACTGTGAAACTGCCAAAGAGAATTTGAGGCAGAATGTACACAGTCCACATGGGGAAATGTTTTTTATAGAAAAATCCAGTTTCTAGGATATTCTTATCACAGGGCTGGGAGGCAGAGAACAGATTCAGAACAATGGCTTTGTCGAACTCTTAATGCCAAGAGAGTCCAGCTCCTTGTCTGAAAGTCTGGACTCCTGAAAGAAAGAAAATACGTACAGGAAGATGCATTAAGAGGCAGTCTAGGTTCCAGTACCAACAGCCGCAGCCCAGCTCTATTGCTTCCGCAAGCCTCACTCTTCTTTGAGCCTCAGCTTGACCATCTGTAGAAGGAAAAGGTCAACTTTTTTTTTTTTCTGAACTTTTAGGAACTGATGCAAAAGAGTGATGTAAGAAAATGTTGATAAAATCTCTGCCCCAGCTGTCAGGAAGCTGCAGACAAACAGCTGAATCCCATCATGTAAGCAACAAACTAATGGTATTCTTTGGGAGGAGGAGAAGGATGAGAAGGAGGGGGAGGAGAGACAGCAGGAGGAGGGTATGGGTGGTGGTGGGAGAAGAGAAAGAAGAGGGAAAATAAAAATAATATTTTAAGTGGAGTGGCTGGTAATATTTGTCATTCTCTTAGTCGGTTGTAGTGTGAGCATCTTACCACCCTTGTGTGAGCATAGGGTTCTTAAATAAACAAATATATACATACAGATTTTCTATTATATGACCTCAATGCAAGTCAGCTACATCAGCTGAGGCTCAGCGGAAGTAGCAACAATTTATTCCAACTCTGGAGAAAAAGTATCTCTGTTGGATTTATTGAAAATTGACATACCTGTACATGAACAGAAAATTGGATGATTTAAGAATTTTTAGGGCAATTTTGATCAGATGTGATTTCATTTTTAATTTACACGCATTATTAGACATGTGCTATTACAATTGTCCCAGCATCAGATCACACTTCTTTATGAGACAAAGTCCACCTGCCTTTATAGAGATCAATATTTTCAAATATTTTTCTGTCTTTTACTGAAAAGAAGGAATAAAGACATGAGTCTTTAAATGAAACCTTAATGAAGAAATAAAGTGGGGACTTCACGAAATCCATTCTGCAGAGTGTGGTGGCAGCAAACTGTCCACACCTTACTTCCTGAGGCGCCAATAGCATAATGAAAACACCAGTGATAGGAGTGTGGTGTCTGTGGTGTTGGCAGTATAGGCCGTGGTGTCTGGACTCAGTTGTGTGACTGTGGCACCTCTCTGGAGGTAAGTGGGATGTCCTTCTCAGTCCACAATTGCCATACCTGGCTCTACAAGCCTTCTGGATAGAAAGGTTACTCAAAATCTTTTTAGCATTTTGTTTTAATCCTAAATTAGTCTGACTTTATTTCTGATGCTTGGAACTAAGAATCTATGCAGACTGGAATTCAACTCTCATGCAAGATGCAAAAATACTTCTTTAAATGTTTGTTTTATTCACCAAGGAATCCATCTGGATTTGTTGTTTTCATTGTGATAAGTTGTTTAATTACTTTGTTGTTGTTGTTGATAATATATAGGGCTATTTAAATTTTGTATCTATTCTTGTGTCTTTGGTAATGTATAACTTTCGGTGTCTTTTATTCTACGTTGTTGAAATTATTTAGATTAACAGTCTCACACCATTCCTTTATTATCTTTTAAATGTGGATAGAAGATCAACATTAAAAAGGGGATGTACCCTCTTTCATTACTGTTACTCTCCATCTGTGTCTTCTCTTTTATTTTGTTTAGTTTATATTTATTTTGTTGATTTTATTAATCTAGTCAAACAACTTTGGTTTCATTGATTTTTTTCTAAAGTTTTGTAGATTCATATTTTATTAATTTGTTTATTGTTATTTTTTCTACTTATTTGACTTTAATTTTCCTGAATTTTCTAGTTTCTTAAGATATAGGCCTATATCTTTTATTTTAGACCTTTTTTTTTCCTAATGTAAGCATATAAGGCTATACATTTTCCTCTAAAGAATTGCTTTAACTGCATCGGATGAATATGTATGTTGTATTTTATATTCACTCAGTTCAAACTCTTTTGGATTTCCTCTTGTGACTTCTTTTTTGATCCATGAGATTCCCAGAAATATTTTCTCCAAACATTTGGGGATTTTTAGATCTCTTTGTTTACTGCTAATTTTTTTTATTTTGGAAATATATCCTGTATGATTTCAATCCTTTGGAATGTAGGTACACTTTTTCTAATGGCTTACGATGTTGTTTATCTTGGCAAATGTTCTACGTGTCATGGAAAAGAAAAGCATTTTGCTACTGTTGGGTGAAGTGGTGAAGTGTTCAATAGATGTCATGTCAATTAAGTCCCACTGATTGACAGTTTTATCTAGGATTTCTGTATCCTTATACATTTTACATTCTTTCTATTAATTAGTAAGAGAACTGTTGAAATCTTCAACTATATTTTGTATTTGTCTTTTTTTCCCTTTTAATTCTACCACGTTTGCTTTAGTACTTTGAGGATTTTTTGGTGCATACATGTTTAAGTTTGTTAGATGTACATATATATATATTATAATTATATTGAGATTTGAGCATTATGTCCTTATGAAATGTCTTTTTTATCTCTGGTAATAGTTATTGCACCTAAGTCTACTTTGTCTTATATTAATATAGTAATGCCAGTCTCATAATTAGTTTCTGCATGGTATACTTTCTCCTATCATTTTCTTTTAAACCATTCATGTATTTATTTTTAAAGTAAGTTTTCTGTAGCTATATATTGATCTTTGGTATTCAGAAACAAAAAAATAGAATTCCAAGGAAATCTTGGGAATTCCTTCAATTACGTTATTCTGTATTTTTCATAACACCTTTTTGCTAAAGTACCCATTTGTAGGTAGTTTTTTTTTTTTCAGTAACATAAAAGTAATCTCCACCTGACATAGACATTTGAGAATGGAAAATATTTTAAAGGTGAATATTAACGTAAAATAAATTCCATGCAAAAATCATTGAAAATTTTGAAAAATAATACCACAAAAATTAATACCCCAAAGGGATCATTAAAAAATTGAAATACACAAAGCATTAATTGTCCTATGCACTAGTTTTTTCTCTTTTTTCATGACAAATCTTACAAATGTGGAAATTTTTCATTCATTTTTGCACTGATGTTGTTTGAATGGCCAAGAGGGTACTGGAAAGCATTTGTAAATTGGTCTTTAGGGCACATGTTTCTTCATATCAGATTATATCATCTTTTAACAATAAAAATATTTTATGTGCTTGCCTTGATTTTGATTTCTGCTAATGAAATTGATATTCTTTTTGCAATTCAGGTTTTAGATCAGTTTCTAATCTTATTTCAGAGTATTCCACAAACATGTGTTTACAGCCTGGCAAGAGCTATGACTGAGACTCACTGAGGAGGTTATGGTTATTCTCCTGCCTGCTCCTTCCCTGGTTTCTGTAAATGTTTATCTTAACCTTAGACTCTGAACATCAGTGGTTCCTGTTCATGCTTTTGAGTTGACATCAGTGGATTCCTTAAAACTACTAGGTTGGCGCAAAAGTAGTTGCGATTTTTGCCTTTGAAAGTAATTAAAAGAAATGTCTACATTTATTGTTTAGCTTGAATTTGCACCCGATTTATACTTTTTTTTGTTTTCCCAATTTCTTGACTGAAATATAAAAATTTCCCAAAACACAGAGGAGGAATTTTCACATGGAAACATTAAGCATGTATTTGGTCTTGTTTCTTCATCAAGTCTGATCATCTCTGGCTCTTAATCAGTATGTTAGACTATTATGTTTACTATAATTATTAATATGGTAGGGTTTCAGTCTACCATTTCAGTATTTGTTTTCTGTCTCTCCCATCTGTTCTTTGCTGCTTTTCCTACCATCTTTTGAATCAATTGAGGATTTTTTAGTATTCCATTTTATTTTTACCTTAGACTTATCAGGTATATATTTTTGTTCAATTTTTCAGCAATTGTTTGTGGCTTGCCATGTGTACCTTTACTTCTTTAAAGGCTACTTTGAAATACTATTATGTTACCTCACGTTTAACACAAAAACCTTAAAATAGTATCTTCCACCTTCTCCTTCCCATCCTCCTATCCATTGTGCTATTGGGTCCAGACATTTTAATTCTGCAGATACTTTGAACTACACTACTATCTATATCTATATCTTTCTAAAGTTATACTATCTAAAAAAAAATTGAAAACCTGTTTTATGATTACTTACTTATTAGCCTTTTCTGGCAGTGTGTTTACTGGAGTTGTTGATGCACAGTGTGCTTACTAGAGTTGTACGCATGCTGGCGTGAGGCATTGTTCCCTTACCAGTCCGAAAGTTATACCAGTTAAACTCTGCCATTTTGCCTCTTAGTGGGCATGCTTAAGCCCACTTGCCCAATTCTTGATCTTATCAAGAATTGACAGAATCTTATCAAGAATCTTATAGGATCCCAGTTCTCGAGATCTTATCAGGAAGCTGCTAATTACCAGTTTCAGGTGTTTCTGTCCATCGGGAGACTGCCTTTCCCTGGCACTTACCCTTTTTATAGATCTGTTTCAATTTAGTGTCATTTTCCCTCTACCCAAAAAGCTTTCTTTAATATTTTTGTAGGCTTTGCATATGCCATTGCTTCTGCTTGAAAAATGCTCTTCCCCACTACCTGCATGGTCAGTTCCCTCAATCCTTTATGTAGTGTGCTCGAATGTCGCAGTCTATATGGGGTCCTTTAACCATCTTTCGATATTGCAATGCTCTGTCCCCGTGACTCTCTCTGTAACCCCGCCTTACTTTATTTTTCTTACAACACTTAATATCTGATCTGTCTGGTAGTTTGGTAGTTTCCCCGTCATTAGAATGTAAGCTCCATGAGGATGGAATTTTATTCATATTTTTTTTCCACCCATATGACTATACACCACTTCCTAGTTATGTTACCAGCTGAACGTACCCCAGTCACACAGCACCAAAGTATGTAAGAGGCGGTGAATCCATACGGATCAGCAGCAACCTCAATTCTTGTCTCCTCAGAAGAAAGAATCCAAACGAAGAGCAGAGTGAGAGACTGAGGCAAGTTTAGAGAAGGAGTGAAAATTTATTAAAAACTTCTCCCCTGATTATTCCCGTGGGGTGGGCTGTGCACATGCGCAGTGGCCCAGTAGCACTGGGGAGGGGCCGCACGCGTGGTGCGTTTACCGGAGTTGTACGCATGCTCACATGAGGCGTTCTTCCTTTACCAGTCCAAATGTTATACCAGTTAAACTCCGCCATTTTGCCTCTTAGTGTTCATGCTTGAGCCCGCTTACCTGGCTCCTGAGATCTCATCGGGAACTGCTTATCAGCAATTGCAGGTGTTTCTGTGTATTGAGAGACTGCCTTTCCCTGGCATTGGCTGTGACCAATTATTTTAGAGAGATAGCTTAACAACTGCCTCACCATCACTTGATGGTTGCCTGACATTCCTGATTGGTGAGGGAGAGAGAGAGGGGGTCAGGGGACTCTCCTGCCCTGTTCCTGTCTGACTAGCTACCTGCTGTAACAATTATACTATTACTAGTGATAAACCTATCACTTGTGCCTATGACAGGGCCTTGCACAAGGTAGATCACCAATGATTATGGTTGGATTAATAAACAAGGCCTCTCTTATGCCCCCAAGAATAGCAGAGACGCTCTTCTCACCTCTTATTCGGAAGCTACTCTCAATTATATATAAGATGGTAAGATTAGTCAACTCACTCTCATCAGGTGGTTAACGTGCTAGTGGTTAATCCAATCCAGTTACTTGTTCCAATAATTAGACCCATGCTGGATGTGTTCCTTCAGCTCAGCCCTGCCTGCTCTGAAACTATTTCGGAACCAGTGGCTTTGGTTGGGCACTGGAAATACATAAAGAAGAAGACATACATGCTGTCTCAGGGTACTCGTGGGTCTCTAGCCAGGAGTCAGACGACATCACCACCATCACAAGCTGGTGATGCCAGAGAGGTGTGAATGGAGAACAGAGTTGAAATTCATATGGAAGTGACCAGTGGAGTTGTCAGGGACGTTTTAAAAAGAAAATAACAAGTAAACTGGGTTTTGACAAAAAATAAAATAGGGATTTATTTTCTGCATGTGAATACATATCTAAAGTAGAAAAGTATAACAGTTCAAAAAAAAAAAATACAGTTATGTGGTTCAGGTTAATGCCCACAGGCCGGAAGAAGGCTCAGAGCCTTCTCTGTGAGTGTAAAGTTTATCCAAGTCACCTTGGACACCATCACATTCTCTGCTTAAGCAAAGCTGCTTGTCAGAGGAGTTTCTGCATATTCTGAATATTCAGGGACTCTCCTGGCCCTGCAGGTGCCTCAGGAAGCCCTAGAGAGGAAACACATCCTCATTGGTGAAAGGATCTCATGTGGCTCTTGCCAAGGGTGAGCAGTGTAGAGGGAGCATAATAAACTCCCTTAGACAACATCTGATTTCCAACAGCTGTCCCACTTCCGAGGCTTCGTGCTTTCAGTGCAGCCACCGCCAATGCAATATCCTCCGGTTTAAGGTTAGGTACCAGAAATACTTCTGCCAGAAATTCTTGATGTAATCAAAATGGGATTTTCATGGACTTGCACAATTTTAGGATCTGGGAGAAGATCCTTACCCAGGCCTGCTTTGAGGCTGGCCCTCAGTGTGTCCCACAGTGAAATAACCCGACATCTGACTTTGAAGCCAGGTTCTTGGGTCAGTTCTTACCTTTTTGTGTGTATCAAAGAACTCCTCCAAATGCTTCCTTTCCCCACCCATCTGTCCCCACAGACATGTACCCCAATGCCCTTAACTTGTTCTTAAATGAGTAAACAAAGCTTCAGTAACATATAAACATGATTTATGAAAACAAATCTCTCCCCAAATCTGCTTAGAGAAGCAGTGTCACATAACTGTAAGCAAAGATGAAAGACCACGATTAACAGGGTCCACATCTGTTTGGGGGAGGACGCCACTTGAGTCTCTGTCAGCCTTTACCTCAAAGAATGTGTACTCCAGGTCGATAATGAAACTCGCGGCCCATCTGTCTTCTGGTGTGCCCTGGGCTGTGCTGAGAACTTCTCATCCACTGGATCTCATGGAGGTTCACAGTCATGTGAAGAGGGGGTCTTGTCTTCACCTGCATCTTGCAGGTGAGTGGACAGAGATGCGGAAAGCATGAGAGCTAGTGCAGAGAAGAGCTGGGGCACCAGCAGTAGGACTGGAGGCAGGACAATGTCTTAGATTACTACCTGGATGGACAAGCTACATAGATGAAGATTTAAAAAACAACAACAACAACAAAAAAAACCTGGACCTGATTTATAAAATTGAGATGTCTCCATTGATCCAGTTGCTTGCATCATGTGTTAATTCTCTGCTGTTCTCTTTCTCATGTAAGCACCACCTGTCTTCCACATTATGATATGAAGCTGAAGATCCACCCCACTAGGTCAACGGGGACACTAATTGGGGAATATTTGAGGTGCAGAGAGGAGGAAGATGCTACATCCTGTGAACCTCAGTAAGGGGGATGCCTCTGTGTGTAGGGATGTCAAGGCCCTGGCCCTGTGTCATCCCCAGACAAGCCCTGTATCACCCTGGGAGCTCTGCAAGGACAGAATCTGCATGACACTTTGGGAACTTCTAGGATGCTAATCAGAGGTCTTCTCCTCTGAGTCCTCAAACAAATGAGCAGTAGACCCTAGGGTCAAGGATGGATGAAAATATCAGCATGGTGGTTTGCAGAGCTAGATTGGATCTGCAGAGAGCCCAAGGCTCCCTGTCTTCCTCTGCCTAGTCTCCAGCCACTGAGTCCAGGCAGCTGCGTGCCCATTGTTTCTGGGGGCAGAGACAGAACCGGGCCGTAGACTTGCTGTGGGGAGGGATATCTGCCATACGGAAGCAGAAGCCAAGAGCATCTTTCCCCTGTGGTCCCTAAAGGAAAAATTGAGGAAGACCACAGGGAATAGCAAATCTTTCATAGCTTAAGACACCCATAGACATCAGACTCTTTTCACCCTTCCCAGCAGCTGTCCTTCAGGAAAGAGGAAATGGAGTGGGAATTTTTCCCCCAATACTTTCAGGGCAGAAGTCATCATTTGCTACTATCTGAATGTTTGTGTTTTTCCCAAATTCCTATAAGGAAATTCACCCCCAAGGTGTTGGCCTTAGGAGGTGGCGCCTTTGGAAGGTGATTAAGTCATGGAGATGGAGTCCTCATGCATAGGATTAGTGTTTTTATAAAAGAGGCCCAAGAGAGATCTCTTTTCTTTTCCACCATGTGAGAACACAACAAGCAGTCACCATCTATGAACCAGAAAACTGATTCGCCAGACACTGAATCTGCCAGCACCTTGGTCTTGGACTTCCCAGCCTCCAGAAATGTAACAAATAAATGCCTGTCATTTGTGGGCCACTCAGTCTATAATATTTGGTTAAAGCAGCCTTAGTGGACCAAAACACCATTCCTGTGCCCATCAGCAGCATGAAGAATAGGAAATGATGTCTTCCCACTGTAGGTGTCACTGTTGACCTCCGTCACACCTTCTTGCATCCACACCCTTGCTGTGGCCTCATCGCGGGTGGCATATGCTTCTCTGACTCTGGGCTCTGAGGTTGGCTATATGATTTACTTTTAGCCAATGGAATGTAGATGGAGACAGGAGGGTGCCAATTTTGGATGAGGCATTTAGAAGCCCTTGGGTTTCAGTAGACCCTCTCATGCCTCTGATATCACCATGCAGAGAACATGCCCCAGTTACCTCTCTGGTCCAAAAAGTGTGAGAGACAGGTGGAAAGAGACATGGTAGACACCCTAACAATCCCAGATGCAGAGCTGCTTAGTCAAGACCATTCTAGATCATCCAAGTCCTAGCCAACTCATAGACATCCAGGTGGTAATGCAGGATTGCTGCTTAAGTCCACAAGTTTTGGGGCTGTCTGTTATGCAGCAACAACTAACTCATACACTTACCTTTCATATTTATTTTGGAATCCCCCAGGCCTAGCAAAAGTCCCAGAATAGTGTAGGTGCTCAAAAAGTATTCGTTGTTTGAATGAATGAATGAAAACTCCTTTTTGTAAACCAGCTCATCATAATGTCTCACTAATGGCTGCCTTACATTGCAGTATTTATCTCTGTGATTTTGGAGGGATAATTTAAAAAAAAACAAAAACAAAAACAAAAACAAACAAACAAAAAAAAAAAAAAACAAGGCAAGACAGTAACCTCTCTTGATATGAGCTGCCAAGCATTTAAAGTCCTAGGAGTCAGAGATCACCTGGCTGTCTTCAACATCACCTGCAGGCAGCTGGTGCATCACACACTATGGTGTGATGAAGCCAGCCTCCTTCACCCCCCTCTAAACTCCGACGGGAAGAAATGACCCAACATGGCCATGCATTTATCTGGAGTCAATGCTGATTCTGACTGCATGACCACCTTTACCCTCAGGCATGTGAGTCCCATCAGAGAGGTTGCTAGTATGATATCAGATCCACTTTTCTTCCTATTTTTCAGAGGAAAGGTTCCAACACATCCGAGGAAACACATGCCTTCCCAGACTGGCCTGATGCTGTTTCCCAGGAGCTGCATTCTGGAAGGTGGACCATCAGGTGGAAGAAGTATTCTTCAGAGAGCTGCCTTCCCAAGGGAATGGTGACAGCTTGCGCTTGCCGGGGAGTCCTGCTGCCTTCCGAGGTGTGAAGGGAAGGCATGCACTGTGCATATGCTGTACCATACAGTTTTGCCTACAACTGCTTATAGCTTCATTGTAGCTGTGAATGCTCTGTTCCTCTCCTTTTCACCCCTGAAGATTCGCGAACATGCAGGATTGAGCTGTGCGAGGCATAGCATTCCCCACATGGTAGGCAAAGGAGGATGTGGGTCTGACGGCTCTACCGCCGCCCACCCGGGTGAATGGACATGTGTTCCGGGGTATCAGAGCTTGCGGCTGACCAGCCGACGTGTCCACAGGCAGCCCTCCCACTGGCTGTGTCGACATTTTGGGTTTCATTGAAGGATTTTACTGGTACAGACTTTACAAAGGCAAAATTGTTTCTCAAGGAAGTGGGCATGAAAGATCTCAAATCAGAGGCTGCTAAAAATGAGAGGCCATCAGTTGCAGAAAAGCAAGCACAGATTAATGACCTATCTATGTCCTACACGGTTTTAGGACTGCGCCTAGATGGGCTTAAAGACCCTAGCCTAAAAACTATAAATGTGCTTCCGTTTTTGCCCTGTAGGACAAGAAAGCCTTACAGACTTGCTTCTAACTGTGAGAGGAGCAGAGGACGGGAAGGGAGAGGGAGAAGAGGGAGGAGAACAGGAGACGAGAAGGAGGGGAGAGGGAGGGGAGGAGGAGAGAGTCTTGTCAAAATCTTTTTAGTGCACAAAACTAATTTTGTTCATCTTGGATTTGGTGAGCTGGATAATATTCTGCGCACAGCTCCTAAATGAATTATTAAATGTCAACTCAAGATGGCTTAACTAAAATACTCAATTTAATAACCAAAAGTATCGAAGGTAACAACAACAATTTTGCAGGTGATTGTAGAGTTGTCAAGTCAAACCATTATAGACAAGCATTTGGGGTTTTCACATAATCTCCTTCCACATCTCATCTTCTGTCACTAAATACCCACTCTGGTGAGCATATTCCATTTCAATAAAGATCATCCCTTCGGTGCCAGCTTCTTTTTATTCAGATTGAGCCAGAAAACCTTTTTTTTTTTTCTAAAATATAAAGCTAAACAAGATCTCAGTCACAACCACCAAATCTTTATTAATGCATTCCTTGTGCTACTTCTGAATATTAATAAAAATTAATAATTAATTTTGCCTTTGGCATTGCAAGATATACTAGTTTTAATTAGTGTACTGTACTCCTATACAATTAAAAAATAATTGATGTCCACGCTTATTGGCGGTGTCTGTGATCTTCCTTTCTGTTGTTGTCAACAAATGCCTTAAAAAACAAGTTCAAGAATGTTGTGCTGTCCGCTTGATTTACACACCCAAAGTAACAGGCAAATCTTTTATGATGAAACAGAACAGTTTTCTGTTTAAATTATACACAAGTATATTAACTAGAAAGAGAAAATTAAAAGCTGATGGCTACAAGGAATAATGGAAAGTCTATAAAAATGTTTTATCTATCAACAAATTTGCTTGGAAAATATCAATGGTTGGCACCATCTCTCCGCTGAAACATGGAGAGGCCATCTTGGATCTGTTATGTCAATTCCATCAAGCATTTAATTCTGACGTCCTCCTTAATCAGCTTCAGTTATTTAAATTCAGCATATCATGTTACTGTTCTACTACATCATTTTAATTGTGCCATGAACTACTTTATTATAGAATGCTAAAGTATTTCCCTGTGCCTCCTTCTTCCTCTTTCTGAACAATGCCGACTGTAGAGAGACAGCCCATGGTGAAAGGAGGGAAATCGCTTCCTTTGAAAATATTTGTGTCAAGAATCTTGCATAGAGAGAGGGTGGTGGTTGTTTTAGCAAGAAATAATTCAAATCCCACAGCACATGTTTCTTAGTTTTCTTTCTCTGAGTCAGGATTTTTATTTTTTATGAAATCTCCATTGAACAACTACAAATGTATCTGTAATACCAAGAGGTAATAGGCTAAGAGGAAAGAGACTTAGGAAAACACACGGCAAGGAAGAAAGAGTCAATGTGAGATGCGGATTTCACACTTTACCCTGGACTCACTGGTTAATAAAGATGTTTAAGGCAGAAAAATCACAAATTGACGCAAATTTTTATCATATTCGTGATCTTAATAGCAATTTTGTTTTTTTTTTTAAATCTACTCTACCAAAATATCTGTCCTAAAAATGTAATCTTTGGTTTATTTTTCATAAAAGAATTGGCTTCAGAGAATTTATCACAATCTAAAATCATCTTGGCCATGTATCTCTTTACTTGTTCATAATCTGCATCTCCTCCTAGGTCCAAGTGCATGAGCCCCGGTGCCTGACTGTTCCCTTCACAGCTGCACTCACAGTGCCAAGCACAAGCTCTAGCAGAACACTGGCATTTCACAAACATCCGTGGAATGAATGTATTAATTCTGACTCAAAATACGTTTTTATTCTTCCCCTTTATAGAGTCTTCTAAATTTTCTTTTCCCATGCCCATCAAAATGTGAATGGATTAACCAGCTGTGGTCTAACTGGAGAATGTCCATTACTCAGTGATAAAAACAAATAAGCCGTGAATACACACAATACCACGTATGAGTCTCAAAACAATGGGTTGAGCCATACAAGCCAGCTTCCAAAGAGTCTACACTGTAGGATCGAATGCATATGGAGTTGCAGAGCAGGGAAGGCTAAGCTGTGGTGAGAGAAATCAGAACAGAGCACACTTTCTTCTCAAGAGAATCTCCCCAAAAAGAGGCATGAGGGAACATTCTGGGGTCATGGAAAAGTCATAGAGCTTGATCAGGCTGATGTTTGCATGGATATTATACGTGAAACTATACACCTAAGAGCTGTGCATGCATCCTATGTTAATTACATCTTAATTTTTAAAATCTTAGTAACACACATTTTTTTTTTTTTTTTTTGTAGTTCATTGGCAATGAAAGGAGGAAATGCAGAATATGAATACGGTTAAGAGGCCCTGGAATTCCTGTTTCCATATCACTACCTCCCTCCCTCCACAGATTCAGGGAACAGTGCTACTAAGCAGCAGAGTTGACAGATGTTCTTACAAACCCCCCCTCCGCCCTGATGCATTTTCCTACCTGGCTTCACCCCGCCCCTGGAGGCTGTAACAGGTCTCTCTCACGCACAGGTGATGAAGGCAGGGGTTCCTACATTGCAAGCACGCCGTCTTGGATGCAGGGAAGCACCCAGCTCCTCTGCCAGAAGCTGTGAATAACACTCTTAACAGTCCATGCAAATGCTGTGGTCTATGTCTGCATGCCCAGCTGGTCTGCTGATCAATTTTTACTTCTCAAATTGGGTCAGTGAAAAAGGACAGCGCTTTCTGTTCCCGCGATCTAAATTCTCAATGTGATCTAAATTCTATTAACACTGGGGAACCTGAAAATTCCAAAGCAAGCCTTTAGCTTCACTGGGACCACCTTTCAGAAAGGCCCATTGACCTATTTTCTTTTTAAACCTTCCATTTCTTTTAATTAAAAGGCTCAAATTTCCTGGATGTTAATCAAAGATTAGCTTGAGAATTAAAATGCTGTGCATCACTCAGAAAAAGAACCAAGTCGAATGGTGAACCACACTCCTCTCCTAATCAGTCCCAAACCACCTCGAAAGGGCCTTCTATGCAACTTCCTCATGTCTGTGAGAGGAACCAAGTGCGAAGGCTTCCTGCTGTCATGCTCCGATGGGGAGATGAGCTGTGGAGCTGGGGTAGCCTTTGGGGATTCTCTGTTGACTTCCTGTAAGAATTGGATCTTCTCCTCTGACTGCACCTGAGAAGTCCTGATTTTCTCATCCTGATTTTGCTTCTCTTTTCCTTTACTCATGGGTGATGGGTCCATATTCGACCAAAGGGTCTAGGCATCGCAGCTGGCCTTGAGCTTTCTAGTCCACTGTTTTCGATTGGCTCCTGGGGTGCATTGGAGACCTGAGGGTATCTGAACTGCAAAAGTGAGTTCCACACCTGGCACGAACGCTCTTGGTCTGTCCAGAGCTGTCCCTTCCACAAATCTCTGTCTGTTGTTGTCCCTCAGGTTCACCTAGGAGAGCCTAGGTCATGCCTCAAGGACACTGAATGGCAAACAACACAGCATCTCTGGGCAGTGCAGGCCTCTAAGAATGACTGTCATTGCATGCAACGTGGGGACATTATCAGGGAGTAGACGAGATGCTGCCTCCAGCCAGAGGCAGAGGATGTCAGGGACAGCGTGTCCCGCAAGAGTGAAACTCAGGCTGCATCCTCAAGGGAGGGATGATTTCAGGTGGAGGAGGATGTTCTTGGGCTTCGCAGGCAAAGGAATGTTGTCTGATGAAAGAATAAGAGCTGCTTTCTGAAAAGCAGTTTTTCCCTGAAATTCAGACATTCCCATGCTGGCTTCACGTGTGTTGCCGTCTCGCATCCCCTCTGAGCACAAATGGCCTCCCCAAAGCTTGCTGCAGTCAGGGCAGACAGGAGGGACACACGGAGAGCTGTGGGTGGCACCAGCCACTGTGCAGATCAGGGAAGAGCGTCAGAAGGTTCCACTGCGCGTCTCAGGTCTGCCCGCTGCTCTCTGTCTTTGTGCCCCATCTGTGAGTGGGGCCTGTGGGGTTGGACTCAGGGAGTTGTTGTGAAGGCTGATGAGGCCCATTGCACCGTGTCCCTTAACATGTTGTAAAGGCTGAATGTTTGATAGCCATTATTAATCATTTTGTAGGTTAGAATCAAAGGATAATAATTTTTGCCTTAAATAAAAAGCCACAAAAGGGTGACTTTTAAAGAACAAGAAACAAGCACTTTGGGAGGCGGAGATGGGTGGATCACTTGAGGTCAGTAGATCAAGACCAGGCTGAGCAACATGGTGAAACCCGGTCTCTAATAAAAATACAAAAAACTTTAGCTCACCGTGGTGGTGCACACCTGTGATCCGAGCTACTTGGGAGACTGAGGCAGGAGAATCACTTGAACCTGGGAGGCAAAGGTTGCAGTGAGCCAAGATCACGCCATTGCACTGCAGCCTTGGCAATGAGAGTGAAACTCCATCTCAATAAATAAATTAATAATAATAATTATAATAAAAAATAAGAAACAACAAAAAGTCACAGAATCATATACCCAGGCCACTCCAGTCCCTGTTTTCTTTTCCGTCACGCAGCCCCATCCTCAGTCAGCTCTGCCTTATCCCGACCGCTGAGTCTCACCTGCCCTCTCTCAGAATGCAGTGTCCTCTGCTGAGCCCATTTCAGTCAAAGTCACCTTTAAAGAAGTTTGTTTTAAATGGACCCAAGACCAATGCCCCAACTGCAATACTGTTCCCACCACAGTGTAGTTTAGTGCATGCCCTTGGAGGCTTCAGCTTTCACTGCTCGCTCTACTCTCAGGTCACCAGGGGCGAGGTTGGCCTTCTGGAGTCTACAGCTCTATGTGTCCCCAGCAGGGTGGAGCTTATTTAGCAATGGCATCAGGCTGCAATGTAGGCTGAAACACACATACCGCACACTGTGTATGTGAAATGCTTTCACACGCGTTAATTAGTATGTGAGCTCTCCTCTGCCCTGGAGATGAAGGCTTTTTTTATGAATGTACCTTATTTTGCTTTATTTGGTAATAAATTCTTTAAGACTGGGGACTTGGTCTCATCCTTATGATCCCTGACAATACCTAAGTGTCCCTTGTGCATTTTAGATAGTCAATCTGTCTCTCTCTCTCTCTCTCTCTCTCTCTCTCTCTCTCTCTATATATATATATATATATATATATATTTAGACAGAGTCTCACTCTGTCACTCAGGCTGGAGTGCAGTGGCTCACTGCAACCTCTGGCTCCCAGGTTCAAGCAGTTCTCCTGCCTCAGCCTCCCGAGTAGCTGGGATTACAGGTGCGTGCTGCCACACCCAGCTAATTTTTGTATTTTTAGTAGAGACGGGGTTTCACCATGTTGGCCAGGATGCTTTTGATCTCCTGACCTCATAATCCACCCGCCTTGGCATCCCAAAGTGCTGGGATTACAGGCATGAGCCAACGCGTCCAGCCTTATTTATTTTACTTTGTTTTTCCATAAGTTACTGGGGTACAGGTGGTATTTGGTTACATGAGTAAATTCTTTAATGGTGATTTGTGAGATTCTGGTACACCCATCACCTAAGCAGTATACGCTGCACCATATTTGTTGTCTTTTATCCCTTGCCCCCTTTCCACTCTTCCTCCCAAGTGCCCAAAGTCCATTATGTCATCCTTACGCCTTTACGGCCTCGTAGCCTAGCTCCCACATATCAGTGAGAACATACGACGTTTGGTTTTCTATTCCTAAGTTACTTCACTTAGAATATTAGTGTCTAATATTAGACAAAGTTATCTGTGTGACATTTGGTTTCACGGCTCATCCTCCTCCCCTCAATTAGACTGTAGGCTCTGGGAGGTCAGGGGTTGCATGGGCCTCAGTTCTTACCACATCCCTGACCCTGGCATAGGGCCCAGCATACACCTAGTGACCCGTAAGTAGTAAATGGAAAAATAAATAGTCATATTCAATAGATAGGAATATCCAGTCCTCTCTTGAGTCCAAAAACCAAGTGGAGCTTTCATGCCCTAGAGTGTTGACACCTCGCTGATTCCTGCCCTTGCAAGTCTCCCAGCAAAGGTAATGTTGCTGCTGCCCTGTGTCCGTAAGTTGTCTTCTATCTGTCTCTGCTATCACACTGGATACTGGAACTGTCTCCCATATTAGGCCCAGGGCTGCTGGGGGACAGGGGCTTTGTCTGTCACCTGAGCCATACAGTGGGTGACACTAGCAGTTATAAATAAACACTTGTTTCAAAACTATGGCTGGGCTCAGTGACTCACACCTGCAATCCCAGCACTTTGGGAGGTGGAAGCAGGTGGATCACTTGAGGTCAGAAGTTCGAGACCAGCCTGGCCAACATGGCGAAACCCCATCTCTACTAAAAATGCAAAAATTAGCCAGGCATGGTGGCACATGCCTGTAATCCTCGCTACTCGGGAGGCTGAGGCAGGTGATTTGGTAGAACCCAGGAGTTAGAGTTTGCAGTGAGCCAAGATTGTGCCACTGCACTCCAACCTGCGCAACAGAGTGAGACTCTATCTCAAAAAAAAAAAAAAAAAAAAAAGGAAGAAAGAAAGAAAGAAAGGAAAAAAAATTAGTCTTATCTTGGTCAGTGTGGCTCATGTCTGTAATCCCGGCACTTTAGGAGGCAGAAGCAGGAGGATATCTTGAGGCCAGGAGTTTGAGACCAACCTGGGTAAGATAGTGAGACCCTGTTACTACAAAAAATAAAAAATAATAAATTAGCCAGGCATGGTAATGTGAGCGTATGCAGCTACTCAGAAGGCTGAGGTGGGAGGATCACCAGAGCCCAGGAGGTCAAGGCTGCAGTGAGTTATGATCAAGTCACTGCGCTCCAGCCTCGGAGACAGAGCAAGAACCTGTCTCCAAAACAACAAAAACAGTTCATCTCATCTTTTTCCCACCCCACCCTGCTAACATTGTGCAACTGGAAATGGGCTTAAATCCTGATCTGCCATCAAGGTCACAAAGGACCTGAATTATGTTTGCCAGCCTTCCTCACTGCTGCCCTTAGAGAAGGCATCCAGGCATCCTTCATTCTAGGGGACTTCACGCCATCAGCACTATGGCGTGAACACCCTCAGGAGAGGGGAGCGGAAGCCTCATGGGGCTTTTTCTGCTTGGTCTTTCCTCTGTTGTTGGATGGAGCTTGTTTCCAGCCTAGTCCACTCTAGGCCTCTCCTTGGACTACACAGAGAGTCATCAAGATGAGAGCTGGCCCCAAATGGGGTTGAGTGTTGCGTGTGCTTAACTTTTTGTGTAACTGGCCAACATGACATGTCTAACTATACAAATGGAAATTTTATGATGATAAGATCAGTAGTTACTGAGATATTTATGTGACAAGCTGACAGATATAAAACTACAAAGCTTGCTTTTATGCCTCCCGTCTTTTCAGAGGAAAAATATAAATACCGAGATGATGGGTCACTTTGAGGAGAATTTATGGTCTAAATTACCTAATACCTGGTGAACTTCTAATATGCATGATGAAGTCTGTCTATGGTATTAAAAAGATAAACTTCATTTCCCAAGACTGTAGCAAATAAATTCATGCTGAAGAGGGATCCAAGTATCTCATCTTCTCCTACCCCAGATAAAAAACTAAAAACCCTGCCCTGGAGGCAGGGACTTTCACCGTGTTGCATTGCACAAGCATCTTCCCAGCCTGGGTCACGATGGCCTCACGTGGTCATCAAACATTAATCCATTTTTTGGAGAGAAATCTAAGTCCTGAAATAATTGTGTGTTGATAAAATACAGCAATAAAATACAACATTCCCTTGCCACTACAGAGTACACGTGAACTGAGAAAAACAGCACAGGAAGCTACGGGACACGTTGTGGGCAATGCGGCTGTGGCTGCTGCCAGATCTGTCCTTCAGTCCAGCTGACAATTGGCAATGCAACACCTCACCTGCGTGCCTGGGGTCAGCCTTCTCTCCATGCCTGGCTGCTGCCACTTTTCCTGCTCAGATGGGCATGGGAGTTGCCAGGCTGACACGGGTGGTGTCTGGGATCAGACCTTGGCAGCTGGACAACCTGAGCTTTCTTGTTGCCACGGGTACCCCTTGTTACCCACTTCTGGGGTGTGCAGCCAAGCCCCAGGGCCATGAATTCATCTCTGTGCCGAGCCATGACCAGGCACTCTGCAAGCCTAACTTCCTTTCATTTTTTTCTTTTTTTTTTTTTTTTTGAGACGGAGTCTCACTCTGTCGCCCAGGCTGGAGCGCAGTGGCCGGATCTCAGCTCACTGCAAGCTCCGCCTCCCGGGTTTACGCCATTTTCCTGCCTCAGCCTCCCGTGTAGCTGGGACTACAGGCACCCGCCACCTCACCTGGCTAGATTTTTGTATTTTTTAGTAGAGACGGGGTTTCACCGTGTTAGCCAGGATGGTCTTGATCTCCTGACCTCGTGATCCGCCCGTCTTGGCCTCCCAAAGTGCTAACTTCCTTTTACACACACAGGTGCTCTACAAGCGGAGGCACCACTCACCATCCTCACCACCAGATGATAACAAGAGCCCGGGAGGAAGGTGAGGGAGCCCTGCGCTCTGGTAGGGAAGGCTGAGTGAAGCCCCACACTTCGAGTCTCTAAATGTCACCTTCTCACCCTGCTTACTCAAGGTTGCGCGGTCCTGATGGAGCTGGTGTTTAAAACCCAGTCTCCCTGGGTTCAAAACCTCAAACCCTGGCTGTCTGGGGAACAGCAATAGATTAGAGGTGGACGAGACAGCAAGTTTCTTTCTTCTTTTGTCGTTGCTCCTTTACAATAGTGTCTCTTCCAGGGAATCATGGAGTGTCAGAGCTGAGTGGGCTCATTTCTAGACTGATACATGGAGCTCCAGAGAAGAGAGGGGCTTCTCCAAGGCCACACAGCAAGATGGTCTGCAAGGAAGGCTGAAAGCCCAGCTTCCTTCAGACCCTAGATCAACTTTCCACTGTGCCTCCTCCTGCTTTCTTTCAATTTCATATTTCACTTTGCTAACATCCTGCCTCTGCCCAGTGCGTTGTCATGGTTTGATTATTGTAGGGGTGTTGGCAGGGCACTAACCTTTCCCTTCAGTGTGGTTGTGAATTCGTGTGTCAGCCTGTGTGTGTGTGTGTGTGTGAACTGCGTATCAAACCCAAATTAAACTCTTTTACTGTATTTTATTTATCCGATCGATCTTCTGTGTACTCCTCAGCACCGTCTCATTTAAATAAAACTTCCATTTGTAACAATCCTATAAATAGAAAGTCTTATTGATCAGGGTCCCACCGGCAGGCTGCACTTTGGTTATCACTGAAGCCTGACCGGTTAATGTGAGGGCTACAATTTATTATGCAGCAAGACACAAGGCAAGGCCGTGCCATTTAGATCTCTAAACAGAAGCATGCTCAGCTCCAGCAAGCAGATCCAATGGGGCTGTCCTTGGGATCACAATTTACTCTTCGTTCGCCATTTCCCAACCTCAGATGTTCAATGGGCTTGGCCTTGTTGGAGACACACTTGCCCCAGCCTGCATGGGAGAAGTCGGTTATTCACCACGGCAATGAAGATGTTAGTTCAGGAAGATTACAAAAGCTGGGTTCTGGCCTCATGTGGCGGCTCTTGCTTGTAATCTCAGCACTTTGGCAGGCCAAGGTGGGAGGATAGCTTGAGCTCAGGAGTTCCAGACAAACATGGGCAATATGGTAAAGCACCATTTCTACAAAAACGTACAAAAGCTAGCCAGGCATGGTGGTGCACCCCTGTAATCTCACCTACCCAGGAGGCCGAGGTAGGAGGATCACTTGTGCCCAGAAGGCAGGGGTTGCAGTGAGCCAAAATTGTACCACTGCACTCCAGCCTGAACAACAGAGCAAGACCCTATCTTTAAAAAAAAAAAAAAAAAAAGCTGGGTTTTTCTCCATTGGGAGGTCATGCTGGGAAAACATGAGTAGGCCTGTGGTGAACCAGAAATGTTAAACTAACCACATTGAAGTGTCAAGGTTCTCAGCAGTACTAAATGCTCACAATGAGAAGGGCACGGTTACCTGGGAGTGGAATTTCTTTCTGTTGGAAGCTGTAGACTTAGATCATGTAGCTATTGCTTTGCTGAACAAGCCACTAGCCATTGTTGTCATCATTCTGCTGAACCTTTCTTATAAATTGCCAATAACGCCAACCAGTGTTCCCAAGAGGTTTACAATCAAAGGGCTTCCGCCAAATCCATGCAAGCCAGGCATAAGCGGAATGCTGGGCTACTCATGGAAATAAGGTCACGTTTATGCTTACACGTGGAGAAATTTGGCCCAAACCCCTTGCTTGCTCCCAGGGGCCCTGCTCCCCAGCCAGGCTGAGACTTCCTGCTGGGGCTTGCCTGTGACTGAGGCTCCATGCTGGGTCTGCCGACAGATGGACCCGTGGATACTGAACACCATAGCCAACAACCTGAATGCTGGATGTACTGGAAACTCATCACCACCAGAATGCTGCAGAAACCCATCAGAGAAGTTGGTCTCTCATTCCAGACCCCAAAGCCTCCAGGACTGCTGGTTTCCTGTGCCCCATCTACCAGTATTGGATAGGGAGCCACCCTTCAGGTCCACACGGCACAGCAGAAGCTAGAGTGTAACATTCCTTGGTTTTTTGTCTTTGGTCTTGTGGATCTTGTCTGTCCCTATTTACAGTAAAGAGCAGGTGATGATGTTAAGGAGCCAGTGCTGGTGTCCCCTGCCACTGGGCATTTATGTTTTCCATTAGATCTCTCCTCTGAACAGAATGGTTGGCAGGTATCTCTGGACACACTGGGGTGAGGGCTTGTTAACTTGCTACATGGCTTCAGGGCAACTGGGAAAAGACCTGCCATCAGACACAGGGGCCCTGACGTGCCAGTATCAACAGGAAACATCCCTGGGCCATTGGTGTCACACAGTAGCTCAGGTTCACACACACACACACACACACACACACACACACACACACAGCTATAAGCAAGAGTATCTCTTTCTGTGTACAATTCTGTCTACTACTAGATCAGAAAAAATAAGCACAAGGACGTGTCTCTCCAAAGCATCAACAGGGCCTACAGAAACTGAACGGTCTGAACACCGAGGCTAAAACACCTGTTTCCTCGGGTTGCTCCACGAACAAAGGTTAGAACTTGCATGGGTACCTGTTCTATATCCGAGTAGCTAACATGTTCATTCAGAGAGGTGTCCCAGGAAAGAGAAACTGTGTATCGGCCGGGCGCGGTGGCTCACGCCTGTAATCCCAGCACTTTGGGAGGCCGAGGCGGGCGGATCACAAGGTCAGGAGATCGAGACCACGGTGAAACCCCGTCTCTACTAAAAATACAAAAAATTAGCCGGGCGCGGTTGTGGGCGCCTGTAGTCCCAGCTACTCGGGAGGCTGAGGCAGGAGAATGGTGTGAACCCGGGAGGCGGAGCTTGCAGTGAGCCGAGATCCAGCCACTGCACTCCAGCCTGGGCGACAGAGCGAGACTCCATCTCAAAAAAAAAAAAAAAAAAAAAAAAAAAAAAAAAAAAAGAAACTGTGTATCCACGAAGTCATCCCATCTCTTTTGTAACTAGTTGCAGGCAAAAATAATGGTTTTTCCAGTTACTTCTGGGTCTGTGGAAGTTAAAAAATCACTGGGCCCAAGTTCCTGTAGGGACACTCGGCTTCCAAAGTGGTCTCTAAACTCTCATTTATGGTCCTCTCTCGTTAGGCCAGATGCTGAACTTGCTTATCTGTTATACTGCAATCCGGGTCTTCATAAAGTCTTTTTTACTGTTAAATTTTAATAACTTGGGTTATAGGTAGGATAGAAACAATATCTAAGTGGCATTTAAAAGCAAATCTATTAAATTTGAGGGGAACGGCATTACATGGCTGCAAACATTATCATTTCAATCCTGCGGGGGGAAATGGCTACCATACCAGGGAAGCAAAATTGTGTACTTTGGAAAACACAATCCAAGTCTAATATCATCTGTGAGAAGGACATTCTTTGCTCATTACCAGGGAGATTGTTTTTATCTTACCTAGAACTAAAGTTATTAAAGTTTGAGAACTGTAAAATGCTTAATGAGAAACTGCAGAATAAATTAGAGCAGCCAGGACCTGCGCTGGTATTTGCCGATGATAAACTTCAAATCTTGATGGTGAGATAGTGCCCTGGCTTACCCAGACCCCCCCCACCCCGCACCCAGCTGTGAGTGCACAATGACTAAATGGTTAAACAGAGCAGTAAAATATTAAGTAGGTAACCACGGAAACCATGATGCTGTCCAGTGTGGGGACAGAGCTGGGAGCATTTCCTCTTGGATTCAAGGGAGGCGTTGATATTCCAGTCAAAAGCCAGGGCAGCTTGACCCATCTTCCACACTTGCTTCAATATCCTGCCCCTGTATATACCCTGCTTGCAACGAAGAGGAGAATGTTCTGGCGGGCACAGAAAGAGATGCAGCAGCTTGCACACAAGAGAAGCAAATGACTAGCTGCAGAATATTGCCACCTGCCAGGAGTGTCCACCAGGCCCCCCAAATCACACAGCTGAGGAGGTTCAATTGTAGCTCTGGGCGTCTGCAAACTGTAACAAAAGTGCCAATATGATTAGCCGAGGAGAGGTTGGCTCTCTGCTTCTTTAGGGGAGGGGAGGTGGAATTGTTCACTAATCTCTTCTGCACTGGGCCCAGGGACTGTTCCATCTGGTGTTAACTCCTTGGGACCGTGAACTGTGTTGTCTACTTGCCACTGTACGTGATAGGTCACCTTCTACTAAAATGTCCCTTGTCCTCCTGGAGTTCCACTTTAAAGCACCTCCTGAACACTGCTATAGATCAGTGGTTAGACCCACCTGGGGAGCTTTTAAAAAAATATTCATGGCCAAGAGCCACACTGGGAGATTCCAATTTTATTAGTTTGGAGAGAGGATGGATATTCATGTGTTTTAAAGGCTCCCTGGCACACGCCAAGGGCTCTGGCCGAGAACCGTGAACTCTGACCAGTTGTTCACAATCTGTACTGCACATGGGCTCACCTGGGGAGCTTTGAAACTACTGATGCGATGCATGAGTCCCACCCCCAGGAACTCTGCTATGATTGTTCTAGGGTGCACAATCAGGGCTGAGAACCATTCCTGCCTTGGAGGGTGGGCCCTGAGCCAGTCTCAGCACTCAGGGAAGAAAGAACAGAGAGCCTCAGTGTCTCTGGGTAAAGTGCAGGGTGTTGCCATTGCAGAAAGGGGATGCTGGTTGGTTGCAAATGGGCACTTGGACCTGTGAACTTTGCTCAGGGCTCTTGCAGACTCTTGGAGTGGCTTTCACGCACTTGATAAGAGTGTAAAAGTGCCGAGGGGTCTTATAGATTCCCACCCGTGTTTCCCAAAGTCCCAGAGTAGAGAAAAGGAGTTACTGACTGCTTTCTGCACTTTCTATGGGCACAGAGGCTGAGAGGGCTAGAGTCCTGGTAGGAGATGGATGAGTGTTAAGCTTGGAAAGATGTTTGAGGATCAGGAGTGAAGAACCCTAAATGTCAGGTAGAAGGATCTAGCTCTTTTTCTACAGGCAATGGTGCATCTTGGAAGGGTTTGGGGCACATTAGTTTGGGACATAGGGAGGGGAATGTGCTCAGAGCTGACTTTAGGAAAATTAACTTGCAGTGATATGTCTTGAGGAAGACACTAGAACGAAGAGATGCTGACTAGAAGCGGTTATAACAGGTCAAGAAAGGGGTGATATTTGTCATTCTTTCCTTAGGAAGACCATGAACATACACCTGGTGTTGTTCAGGGTCTATGATCCCTCCCAGGTCTCACTTGGTATGAAGGATGGAATTCTGTTCAGACAAAGGACTTGTTCGGGCCAAAGAGCCAAAGTGGTCCCACAGGCATGTGAATCAGGCTGTTGGAGAAGTCCTTTCCGAATGGTGTCTCCTATGGAAAACTGGAAAACACACTTGCCCACAGGTATTCCATTTCAAAAATACTAAATTCTGAGTCAGCCTGATACCTCCCCCTGGGTGCATTTGAGCTCCAACTTAGAGATGGGCACTGCATTGGGTGACTCCAGTTCTCTTGCTATCCCCTCCTACTCCTTGATGGAAGGTGATATGGTTTGGATCTGCCTCCTAACCCAAATCTCATGTAGAATTGTAATACTCGGTGTTGGAGCTGAGGCCTGGTGGGCGGTGAGTGGCTCATGGGGCAGTTTCTCATGAATGGCTTAGCACCACCCCCACCTGGTACTGCATAGTAAGTTAACCCAAGAGCTGGTTGATTTTATTTTATTTTATTTTTGAGATGAAGTCTCACTCTATCGCCCAGGCTGGAGTGCAGTGGCGCGATCTTGGCTCACTGCAGCCTCAGCCTCCCGAGTAGCTGGGCCTACAGGCACGCTCCACCAAGCCTGGCTAACGTTTGTATATTTTTTTAGTAGAGACGGGGTTTCACCATATTGGCCATGCTGGTCTCGAACTCTAGACTTCATGATCTGCCTGCCTCGGCCTCCCAAAGTGCTGGAATTATAGGTGTAATCCAATGCACCTAGTCGATCTGGTTGTTTAAAAGCATGTAACACCCCCAACCCCTCTTTCTTCCTCTGGCTCCCACTGTGTGAAATGCCTCTCTCCCCTTTGCCTTCTGCCATGACTGTAAGCTCCCTGAGGCCCCTTGATGGGTGCTGTCATGCTTCCTGTACAGACTGCAGGACCATGAGCCTATTAAACCTCTTTTCTTATAAATTACACAGTGTTGGGTATTTCTTTATAACAATGCAAGAATAGACTAATACAGGAGGCATCTTCCTCCTGGTATTTCGTGTCCTTCATCTTGTTCTCTCCACATACAGAGTCGTGTGGGGAAAACCTGCACGAGGTAATGATGGGTGGAGGAGAAGGTGCCAGGAGAAGCTTCAGATCTCTTGGCCACTCAACCAACTCTGTCCACTGATGGCTGTGGATGAGCCGGGTTCTAGCAAGCTCAGGACCAGCCCAGGGAGACTTCCCTGCACCCTTCCCTCCACTGGGGAGAAAGTGTAAGCCCTCACCACCCACCCCCAACAACCCCTTATGTCCCCTTTCTGCTTACAAGCATGCAATTACCCACAACTCCAAGCCCAAGAGGGAGTTGGGGAGGGGAACAGCTCTACTTGCAAATCACTGAAGATTGACTCGCATCGCTTTCCTTTAATTTTGTAAGAATGTGTTAGAAATTGTTAGGTAAAAATTTGATGTAACTCTTCTTTCAATTAAACACAATGATGGAGACAAAGTCTCTATTAGTGTGCAAATTCCCTGGGAGAGCATCTTCTCCGCAGAGCGGAATGTCTATTAGCTTTCTGCCAAAATAAAGGTCACCAGACTGGAGCCTTCCCCATCACACTCTTACTTCCTTGGACATGCAGTGTAATCAGGCAAGATGTGTCACACTTAGGAAACCAATGGTGCAATTATACTGAATATACCCAGTGCATTGCAACCTGGTCCCCTGTTCCCTCAAGGTGCTCAGAATCTCATGGAACCTGGAGGCTGGCTTAAGATAAGGGAGGACAGATGTTTAGTTCCGAGAGCTGGAGTTTATCCTTCCTATTGTCCTGATTTAAGGAAGAGGCAAATAATCCCAGTGCCTCTTGAACCACCCCAAGTACAGGAAGCTCACTGTGGGTGATGTAAGCTGTAAAGAACATTCAGAGGGAGGCAGGGAGAGAGAGAGAGAGAGAGAGAGAGAGAGAGAGAGAGAACCTCCATCCACAAACTCAGTGAGCAAGAATGCAACCTTCTTCATTTTTCTGCAAAAACTTAATGCTTGCTTTGAGTCTTCAGTCTTTATTCTGCTGTGTGACAAATTAATATCAGATAGTTTGCAGTTCCTGCCCATGATTGGTGTAAGTTTCAGAAATTTGTTATGCACAGCTAAGTGACTGACAGAAGAAGGAAGGGTTCAGTGCTTAGTCTTCAGTCCATGCTGGCATCCACCAAAAAGTGCATGGTTCTGCCTGATTCTTGGTTATTCATTTTGGCAGGCCACAGCTCACAGCATCTCACTTATCAGAACAGAAAATAGGATCTGAGACATATTTGCAAATGAGTATTTCTAAGAGACAAAGACAAACACATACACACAACCATGGGTACAAGACATCTTTGAACCCAGCTAGCCCAGCATCTATTATCCTTAATTCTAGTAAGATCACACTGATTTCCTTGTGGGAGACTAGCCCTTCTCAACTCTCAGTCTAGATGATTTGAGTAAAGTTGACTCTCTACTTTAGATCTAGAAGGGGGGGGGGGTGTGACTTAGCCAACCAGCCCATTTTGTCACCCTAGAACCTTCAGGATTATCCACGGAGGGTCTGCCCCTGGAACTTGGCTAGAATGGCTTGGGAAGAAGCACTGTTTCCTGGGAGATCACTAAACTGGAAGGCTGAAGCTGGGATCGGCTGGTGGCAATCTGCCACAGGCTGGAGAGAACTTGCCTGAGAAAGAAAGCAGTGTGGAAGACTACAGAGCTGAGAGATGGAAAGAGATGGGGTCCTCACGGCATTGTTGAAGCCATCTGTACCCAAACACTTTTCAGTTACTTGAATTGGTAATTTCTCTTCTCTGTTCAGGCCAGTTTGAGCTGGGCTTCTGTTGCATGTAACCAGAAAAAATGTAAGTAGAACACTACGAATCTAAAAGTGAAAATCATTCCAGTTCAAGAATGACTTATGGGCGGGATAGATCCAGGTATGGAGGGGCCTGAAACTTGTCCAATTTTAAGAGAAATAATACAACATTAAAAATACAAAAACAGGCACGGGGACTGGGAAAGGGCGCATGCAAATGGGACCCGTGGAATTTAAGTTCCTTTAGCTTCATTGCAATTGGGAAGCCTGAGTACTGGTCCCCATTTCCCCAAAAAGCCTTTGATAAAATCACTTCACCTCTTAAAGCCTCCATCTCACCATTGAGAGCAAGACAGTTGATCTCAGTTAAATTTCATCCAGTTCGAAAAACACCATGTGTCTACAATCTTTGTTGAGGAAATGACGTTGCTTAAAATTAGATTTTCTTTTGATATTTGCTTGGATAAAAGTCTCTTTGTCTGTCCAGGACCTGCCTGGGTGTTCTGATGCTTGGAACCTCTGCATCTTTCTTCCATGCCTCCTCCCTGTAGGCCGCTCTACTGAGCCAGTGAATTCAGAACAGCTGTTCATTTCTACCATCTTGGTAAGCATAGGGCCAACCAGGAAAGGAAGGCAGATCTTGAAAGAATAATACCAAGCTATTGGTACTATTATATATACTCTCTTAAGAAGTGTTTCTTCCTCAGCTATCTGGGCAGAGAAGCTTTCTTAAAGAATGTTTTCATACAAAATTTCTAAAATGCTGAAAATACAATAAGATTAACGGCCCCTGGAGGCTATGGCTTAAATATTTTATCTTCTTAGCTATCAGTTACACTGCACTTTCCTCCAAGGATCTAAAGTCTTTTAAATATAGCATCTAATTAATCCTCCTGTCATCTCTGGATGGAATAGCATCATTACCCCGATTTCACAGGTGAGGACACAGAAGCTATGGGAGGGGTGTCCACAGGCAGAGGCGGCCTGATTCCAATCAGTAAAGACCTCGGCCACAGCACTGGTCACCGACCCAGCAGGGACATCATCAGGAAAAGCCCATTCAGAAGACGATACTCCCACCCTACACCACAGAGCTTACAGACTACAGCCAGCAGTCAAGAAAATGGTACCATGGGAGGCTTGGGGATACCTCTGCCCCCCATACACAGACAAGGCCTCAGAGAGAGAGTGACTCACCTCACTGAGAGGTGACAGATTCATGATCCTGATGACCGCATTGCCAATGAATTACACAATCATTGCATCTTCACAGATAGGTTATTTTTAAAACAACCACTTTATTAATACAGTTGTTGGATTAAAATGGTGTTTCCGCCTACCCCCCGAAAATAACCAGATAACCACGTCATTTGCTTCCATTCACCACACACCTGCCAATGTGTAACAGACATATTGGCCATGCACGACCTCTATTTCCCAGCCCTGAAATGTACCTGCTGCTACCCTCATTCATTGAGGCAGGAGACAGCTTAAACGAGCTTATCAAATTGGTTCCAGCAAGAGAACTAGTGGACAACAGGGCCAGGATTCCTTCCACAACTGCTTTCTGGCTGCCTTGTTTCCTTTTTTAAACCATTTTCATTGTTTAGATCCAGTGTTCAGCAACGTGGCCCATCACTGCTGGTGATTTCTACTGGATAACTCAGCAGACAGAAGCTCCAGAAAGAGATGCTTCCACTGATTATAATCACGTCACCATAGTCACCACCACTGCCACTGCTTGTGGGAGGTCAGGTGCGGGGTTTTAAGAAGGAAGAGTAGAAACTCAAAAATCACCCAAAGGCTGTCTCAAAGAAAGGCAGTTTTCTCATTGTCAAAACTCAAAATTGCTCCCTCTTAAAATGCTTTTCCTGCCTCCTCTTCGAACCCAAAGCATCAACTACATAGGCAAAGTCAGGCTGCTTTCCAAGCATCAAAGCCAAAAGAGTCTCACTTTTGGCACAGGTGACAGTGCTCCCAGGGAGGGGAAGGGGTTAAAAGAGAAAAAGAGATAGAACCAGGGAGAGAGGAATGAGGGGGAGAGAGAGGAATGAGGGGGAGAGAGGCTGACAGTGGAAGAAAAGGAAAGAGAGGGAGGGGAGAGAGAGAGAGAGGAGAGGGAGAGGAGAGAGAGGAGAGAGAGAGAAAAAAGAGAGAGAGAAAGAGGGAGGGGAGAGAGGAAGAGTGAGAGGAGAGAGAAGAAAAGAGAGAGAAAGGGAGAGGAGAGAGAGGAGGGGGAAATGAGAGAGAGGAGAAAAAGAAAAAAAGAGAGAAAGAGGGAGAGGAGAGATGAAGAGAAGAGAGAAAAAACGAGACGAGCAAGAGAAGAAAAGAGAGAGAAAGGGAGAGGAAGAGGAGAGAAAAAAGAGAGGAGAGAAAGGAAAGGAGGGAAAAGAGAGAGAGAAAGAGCCAGAGGAGAGAGAAGTGAGGAAGAGGAGAGAGAAGAGGGGGAAGAGAGAAAAAAGAGGGAGATATAAAAAGAGAGCAGAGAGAGCAGGAACATGGATGAGTCTACGTCACAGTGACAGCAACAAGGAAGGAAGGGAGGGAGGGAGGGAGGGAAGGAAGGAAGGAAGGAAGGAAGGAAGGAAGGAAGGAAGGAAGGAAGGAAGGAAAGGAAGGAAAAGACATGCAGCCATGGAAGATGAAATAGAAAGAGAGAGGAAAATGTGGAAAGAGGTGGAGAAGAGAAAGAAAAAAGAAAAGAAGAAGCTGCTGGAGAAACCCCAGCCTTGAGACGGGAGCCTCTGACCCACGTTGTAAAATGACAAGGATTGAGTGAGCGGTTTTTAATACAGATAATATTGTCCGTGTAGTCTATAAATATAAAATTAAATGCTGACCTCTCTGGTCCATGTCAAAAGTCCAAGCCAGTGTCAGCACATATTGTTTTTATTTGTTTCAAGAGAAAATAGATCAACAACATTAACCTCCCAATGAACAGAGAATTGAATGAATTAAAAAGCAGAGCCATAAATCGCACCGGTTTTATTGGCACCATGATAAACATGCCCGAGGCCTCGCAGGGAGTGGGGTCTAGGATATTCTCAATACCCTGCAGCCTCTTTGCCACCAAGAAAGGAAGAGAGATATTAAGAACTAAGAACCGGGCGCTGTTCTCCCACTTCCACTGCCTCTATCCATCACCATCTGACAAAGGCTCCAGCACACGCTTCGAGAAAAATATTGAGAGGAAAAAGAACCTGGAAACAAGGCAATTTGGAGAGGCCTTTGGGGAGCCAAGGGTGCCCAAGCGGCCCACTCGCCAGCTGCAATTAACAAGAGGACTTGTCAGGGAAGAGGGGGAAGCTGGGCGTGGGATTTCCAGGACACAACTCACAGGCCATCGGCTGGAGAGAGCATCCTGCGGCCTGCTGGCTGGTCCCCTGCCCTCTCCCGGCTCCAGCCTTCCTCGGACCAGTGGGTTACGCGCACACACACGGACAGCTGCTTGCTAACGAAGGAAACACACTTTATTTCCAGCTTAAGAATTCACACCATCACTTGGACAGTGGCTAAATAAAGCATCATTTCCTTTGCCCATTTCGTGTGGACCTTTTAGCACTTACTTTATAATGATTCAGAACCATTTTTAATTATGAAGACTTAGCTGAACACATTCGTTTACAAAGAAGAGATATTCAGACATTTGTGCTTTCTGCTTTGCCAGCCTGGCCTCAGGAAGCCATGCAGAAGAAAATTCCCAGGAATTTAAAGTGTTCATTCCTCCTGTTCACACCCCTTCTTACCTTCATTCACTTCCTCTTTCATGGCTGGAAGTCTGGAGCTAGGGTGAGGAGCAGAGTGGAGATCGAAGAAATTCTTTAAAGTCTCCAGTTGTCTTTCTGATAACTCCTTAGCCGCCACTCTTAGTGGAGAAGAGGGGGACTCAGTGATTCAGGGAAAATAATCTTACATGAAAGAAGTATGTAAAAGGTGACATCAATCAGACTGAAAACAACTTTCATTTGTAAACAAAAGAAAAATGTTATATATGTATAAACCAGTGGCAGATCAAATGGCTAGACCTTTAAAACTCAAAAATAATTACCCTTTGGAACAAATGTACAAAGCAAAATATTCTTCAGCTATTAAACTATTTTCAGATAAGTCATTATTTTAGGAAGCTATTATTTGCTCTACCATCTCTACTGATTTAGTTACAGATATTTTAAGTCTGTGTCTGACTGTGACAAAATCGGTCAGGATGACCACCCAGTTAGCTGGGCTCATGGACATGGTATTCCTTTAACCAGTTAAGGTTACATTTACTTAATTAGATCTGAGAAGTGTTCTCTTTGGCTGTGGGAGTATGTGCAGGTGTGAGCTTGGCACATTGTCCACAATCTCTCCAATTAGGACTTCTTTTTTAAATAATAAAAGTAACAATAATTGTGGCCGGCACACACAGGACTCATGTTGAGTCATGTATTGCTCTAAGGGCTTAGCCCAGATAAACACATTTCATTCCCACCACTCCCCTGCTGGGCAAAGCATTGGCTGTGTGTCCAGCAAACAGAGGCACAGACAGGTTGCATCGTTTGCCCAAGGTTACCCAACAAATGGCAGAAGTAGGATTCCAGTCCCGGCCGTCTGGCACTGGAGTCTCTGCTCTAGGTCACTATGCTATACTCTTCTTCCTTTCCCGGGCCCTGTCTGGCAGCTCCCTGAGTCTCTCATCATGTCATTTTAAAGGCCACATTTGTCTTTTCCAGTCTGTGTACAATGTAGGTTGCCAAGGTCTGCCCTGCCCAAGGCTGCAGTGTGGCTTAGAAGAGGAATAGCTGGAGGTTGGCTGGCATTGACCCCAATCTGATCACCCAGGACTCCCATCCCCTGACACCCTCTCCAGTGTCTCTACGTGTCCCCTCCAGTGGGCTCTCTGTGAGTCACAGTCATGTCAGATGGTGGAGATTGGCCCAGAGCTATTTGTGCTGAAGTATTTCTCAGTGATCCTCATGGAAACAGCTCCTTGAGTTTCAAACTGTAGCATCCTGGCCACAGGGCATGGGGCGGGGAAGAGGGACCCCCTCTGTCCTGCAGGATCCTCTTCTCTCAGTTGCCAGCATCCATCTTCAGCCCAAACAAAAGAACATTCATGTAAACTGACTCAAGCACATTGCAGTGGGGCTGGATTTCAGTTTGCCAGACTCTCCCAAGCACTTTTAGATTGCAGTTTGCATAAGGGATGACATCCAGGGTTGGAACATGAAGCAGGTATACCCAAGTCAGTCAACACCATTTCCATTTTAAATATCAACACACACGTAAATAACTCAAACCTGTGGCTCCGATGACCTGATTTCTCTTTCTCCAGCAGCCCGGTTACCTGAGACATGTTGTACAGCTTGGCTCTGGTTAGCTGGTCAGAATATATCACCCACCACGGCCTGGAGTTTCAGAGACTAGCCGCCAATTCCTCTACAATAGACATTTGTTGCTCTGAGACTTGGGAAAAGTTGCTCAGCTACTCTGAGCCTGTTGCCTCTTCTATAAAAATGGGAATTTCTAAAGTACCAACCTCATAGGACTTTTAAATGCTTTTGTAAAGCACCTGCAGCATTCCTGGGGCACAGTAGACGCTCAATAAAAGTGAGCTTGTATATGTGACTGATCTTCCTAGTAATGCAGAATAAGACACGTCACCCATGGGTGACAGGCAGCTCCCACTGCCCCACATCCCAGGGGACTAAAAAAAAAAGTAGCTGCTGATAAATATCACATTGCTCTCATATGCATCTATTTTGCAGAATTCTAGGGTTTTATCCAGAGGCTTGACGTCATGTGATTTCAGCCTAATATTTTCATGCCTGTTGGTAAAAAGTTTCTAACCCATTTCCAAGCCAGCCTTGGGAGGTAGGTGGTCTGCCCTTAGAGAAACGTCTCTGAGAAGTGGGTCTGGCCCAGATGATGTAGAGTGTGGTGCCTCTGGGACTGTCTGGAGGGTGATCTGGGGAATTAAGTTCTGTCCCCAATAACGCCCAGTAACCACATTTCCTTCCCAAGACATGGCTAGGAAGTAGCAAATCTCTACAGGGTGAATGTCCTTTCCCAAGCCTGAGCATAGATGGATGATCAGAATTCCAAGCTATGGAAATTCACTCTGATATGCTTCAGGCCCAAACATCATACCTCACCTCCCTTCCTTGAAGGCCTCCTTCCATAAGGGCTTAGAGATGTCCAAAAGAAAGAGAATAGAAGGAAGACCTGCAAATCAAATGCAAACACACACTATGCTGGACCCTAAGCCAAATGTGTTCCATCTCAGCTAATGGAGCCAGAAATAATTTCTGTTAATTTCTCTGCCTCTTAGAAAGAGACATTTTCGATTCCGATAAGGTATTGCTGAGCTAAATGCCAAGATCTTAGTCTCAGACCATCAAGATCCAGATTGGTTTGTCAGGGAAATGCGAGTCATTTTCTCTGGGGGTGAATGTTGCAAAGAATGTCAGGAAAGTGGCTGTACTGGCACAAACCTATTCACCTTTCCAACTAGTCAATGTCCCTGCATTTGTTTCTATAGATAATGTTCTATTTAGGAAGCAGAGGTCTTGTTTATGGTGATACAAAGGGATGAGTGAGTCCACAGTGATGAGGTTAATTAATTCAGGAGGTGTAGATACTCCAACTGGGTAATTCAAGATGAAAATATGGAGTTTGGCATGTGTGAGAAATAAAAGTCTTAATCTCCTTTATCACTCTGTTTTATATAGAACTTTTATTAACATGTGCTAGGGAAGGAGGGCGGAGGATAAAACATCCACATGTCAGCCGTTTTCTCTGAGAGACTGGCAGGGGCCTGGCCCGTACATCTTCAGAGAATGATGTTGAGTTATTACCCACCATTAGGAGGGAGTGTTCATTTCTCATTTGTCTGGGATAGAAAAGCTTCTTCCATAATACTGAGAGCTAATAGCTCCACAAAGAGTAGAGTTTGGGTTCCTAAATTACCAGGACTGGCTAGGTACCAAGTCTAAACTCACCCAGCTTTCCACATCTCACTTTCCACTTGAGCACGAGAGATACCAACTCCAGGTCAGACATCCCAGGAGACCAAGGAGAAAGTAGTCAGGCATCAGGCTGCTGACAAATATTACGTCATTCTCAAATGGATCTATTAGGCAGAATTCTAAGGTTTTATCCAGAAGCTTGACATCATGTGAATCCAACCTCATCTTTTCATTCCTGTTGCTGACATGTTTCTAACGTACTTTCAACCCAACTGAAGACTGTGTGCCCGCAAAATGAAGGGACTCACTTAAAAGCCAATGATTTTCCTTCTGCTCTGAAGGGGTTGCAGCCAGGTGCATCTCTGCTGCCCTGTCATTATCAGGCCTCTTGTTGGCCCTGCAGACAACTGAGAATCCCCCACAAGGGGAAAGGAGGTGGCAAAGGCAGGCAGGAGGTGATTGGTTCCGGTATTGATCAATTCTTACTCACACATGACCTTTCACCTCTTTCAGAGCATGGCGGCCGCAGCTAACGTCTGATATTCACATGTGTAATTAAACTAGAATATTAAAAATCTGCACCCATGACAACCTGGGTGATGATCTCATTTGATCCCCCATGCCCAGCAGAGAGCAGCTCCCAGTGAGCTGGAGAGAGAGTGCACCAGGGACGCAGCAGCCACACAGCCTGCTGGGCAATCCAGGGGATAGAAGGCTCTCTTGCCTTTGCCCAATCACATTGCACTGCCAATCTTCACTACTTGGGATTGGTTGGAAGAATCTGGATGCGTCTATGTCAATGCAGGAGGGAAACTGAGCCATAGCAATGAGCATTCACTAAGCATGCTGCATGCCCAAGAATCATGCTATGGTCCCTGCAAGTATCTCCTCACTCTGATCTCCTGGCTGTGCAGATGAGGACAAGCCCAGGGACCCACGACCGATGGCTCAGTGAGGGTAACCGGAGCTCCATGCTGAGGCAGAGCACTTTATACCCAACAAAGCACCTCCTAATTCAGTGCTACAACTTCTCCACACAGCAGCCTCTAAGAAATTGGTAAGGAAGGATCATAACTATTGGCAGTAACAGACTAGAGGCTCAGAGGTTATGTCTCCCATTTAAGCCCTCTAAAAGACACTCATAGTTTTTAAAACTTTGCATATAGCCAAAAGACAATGAAGTAGCAAGACAAGGTTTAGAAATAATGATGTATTTTATTTTTTATTTGTATTTATTTATGCTTGGAGACAGAGTCTCACTCTGTTGCCCGGGCTGGAGTGCAGTGGCATGATCTCAGCTTCCTGCAACCTCCATCTCCCAAGTTCTAGCGATTCTCCTGCCTCAGCCTCCCGAATAGCTGGGACTACAGGCACGCACCACCATGCCCAGCTAATTTTTGTATTTTTAGTAGAGATGGAGTTTCACCATGTTGGCCAGGCTGGTCTCAAACTCCTGACCTCAACTGATCCACCTGCCTCAGCCTCCCAAACTGCTGGAGTTACAGGTGTGAGCCATTGCACCCAGCCTAGAAATTATGGTACATGTTAAATATTTACTTTTTACAAATTAAGATCTTTAACACATAAATGTAATGTAATATTTTTGTGATAACTGGAAGATTTATTAAACCATGAATACATAAGTACATTACAGATAGTGAGGGCTGGTGATGGGTCTCTCGCTTAAAATCAGTGTGACAAAACCATCTGCATCTGTGTGTAACTGCACAGACTCAAGTGGAAGCTGAGCCAGACATTTGTGTGTGGCAAGCTCTGGTTCAAAGTAGCACCAGGTCGGAGGTCCCCTAACTCCCAGGCCTCTGGGTTTTCTGCCATTCCAGGGCCATCAAGTGAGCAAATGTTCAATTGTATGCCTGGCAGTGACCATGCGGAGGGGACGTTTCTCTGTCTACACACACAGCATGGCCATCCTGTATAGTTAAACAGCTCCTGCCTTCTTCCCAAAGATGCAAGAGTTGATTGCTGGAGATTTGACTGACAGTTTATAAGGCATTCTGGGATGCAACAAGACCAAAGGCATCTATAAACATAATTCAATCACATCAATTTCCATTACTCTAGGTGAAGGAGCACTCTTGGGGAAGGATGTGCTCCAAACTAGGTCATTGCTCTTCACACTCTCGAAGGTGACCCACAGACAGCAGTGTATAGATCATTCATGACGGTCTTGTCAGGAGACCCTCAAGGAGCCTCTGAGGACACGAGCAAGAGGCAGACCAAGGACTCTTGCCTGGGAAGCTGTGCAAAGGACATCTCTAAAACTTACTGGAGACCAGGTGCGTTGGCTCGCTTCTGCAGCGCCAGCACTTTGGGAGGCCGAGGCAGGAGGATTGCTTGAGCCCAGGAGTTTGAGCTCAGCCTGCGCAACATGGCAAAACCTTGTCTCTATAGAAAATACAAACATTAGTCAGATGTGGTGGTGTGCACCTGTAGTCCCAGCTACTTGAGTGGCTGAGGTGGATCACTTGAACCTGGGAGGTTGAGGCTGCAGTGAGCTGAGATTGTGCCACTGCACTCCAGCATGGGCACCAAAGTAAGACCCTGTCTCAACCACAATGACAAACTTACTGGGCAGGGGGCAAGGGAAGATGACAGGGGTAGAAAAACGTGTGTTGTCCGGGCTGTCTGACACTCATTTTCCCCTTTCATGGTCACTCAACACATATACAGTCCTTGGGGAAGCACCTCTCCCCTTCTCTTTGTCCTCATGGTTTGTATGGGCTGTGTCTACTCTAGGCTTGGAGGGGGCCATTCAGAGCATTAACATGCCCCCTTACATCACAGATGCATGAGTGTTCCCATCTCCAAGAACTTTTCCTCTAGTGCCTTGTTCCCAGCCAGTGACCCAGAGGACTAAGACATGTTAATTTACACTAAAATGTTAGTGACTGAAAAGTTCCTTGTTATACCTTAGACAGTACTTGATTGTCAGAGGCTATGTGAAAGCCACGGACTTTGTTATCAGATCCTGTCCCAACTTCCCTCATAGTAGTCATTTGACCTTGAACAGAAAAAATTGTTTAACCTTTTGGCCATAGTCTCCTCCTTTGTAAAATGAAGTTAGTAATACCCACCTCTTCTGTCCTTTCATGATGTAGATATTTGTAAAGAGCTCAGCACAGCATCTGGTTCATGGTTGCACCCAATAAATGACCCATGTATGATCAGGGTTGGAGTGGGCAGGAGGAGGCCTTCATGCATTCATGAGTGCTTGGTGTCTGTAGCAATACCTGCCAATCCTGGCTGCGGGCAGACCACCCCTGCGCCTCGTTTGGGACCCTCACCAGGGCCAGGGCTAATGTCACTTCTCTGCATGGTAGTTTGAAGTATCTTTCTCCCCTGAAGCCCTTTTGAACTTTCTGATTAGCAGAGAGAATTGGCACTTGAGCTGGCACCTGGAGACCATGGCAAGCCAAAACCGTGAAGGCAAGGTGGCAATGAAGTCAAACTGGTGCAGCAGAAAGAGCACTACAGTGGGAGTGTGGAGTTCTGGCCAACTGCCTCCCTCTGCCTCTAGTTCCCTGAAGATGCTGGTCATGTCATTCTTTTCTGGTTCACCTTCCCCTTACATGGCCGAGATGAGGATCCTGGAGTTGTTTCATAAACTGAGTAAGTTTCTTGCTCACAGCCAGGTCAGGATGGCTGCAGGTCCAGACTCTCCTCTGCCATTGTTAGTTTCCAAGGGTAGCTCCGGCATGCTTTATTCATGAGCCCTGGTCTTGATCCAGGAGTTTGCTGAGATGTGGAAATTAAGGAAAGAGGTAATAGCCCACTCAGGTACTGTTAGGGACTGAATGTTTGTCTGCCTGTCAAATTCCTATGTTGAAATTCTAAGCCCAAGAGCAATGGTATTTGCAGGTGTGGCCATTGGGAAGTAATTGAGGTTAGATTATTTCCTGATGATAAGATCCCCATGATGGGATTAGTACCATTATAAAAAGAGTGGGACATGGGATCTTTCCCTCTTTCTCTGCTCTCCACTATGGGAGGACCCAAGGAGAAAACAGCTGCCTATGAACCACTGGATCTGCCAGCTCCTTGGTCTTGGACTTCTCAACCTCCATGACAGTGAGAAATAAATGTTTGTTGTTTAACTCACCCAGTCTATGGCACTTTGTTACAGCAGCTCAAACTGACCAAGACAGATGCACAGAATGAAATTATCCAGGGGAACCTGAATCCATGTCCATCTGACCAGTAGTCAAGTCACAGGTCTGAAGCATAATTGGGAGGAGGAAGAGGAAAACACCTTTGCCTACACTTAACCCTTCCTTTGGGGTTCAAGAAGGGACACTTATTGCACATATCAGGTCTACATGTAAGCATGCATGTATACATTTATGTGCAGGCATGCAGAGACACACATACTCTTGCACACAAACACATGTGACATCTATCTGCAGCATGCACAAACACATACATTCTCCCGGGCTACTGCAAGTCCTACTACAGGAATATAATAACCCTGAGTGCTCTCATTCATGTCCCAGATCTCTTTCCTACCCAGACTCTGGGTATCTGACACTAAAACTTTCTTCACCTTCCAAATTCAATCTGCCACTCCAGGCTGCTCTGAAATAGTGGGTAAGTATCAGTTAGTTCTTGCTGCATAACAAAATGCCCCAAAAGATTGTGGCTTAAATGACAAGCAACCACCTAGCTCACTATCTGTGAGCCAGCAATGTGTGCTGAGCCCAGGAGAGCAGTTCTTCTAGACTAGGCTGGGCTCGCTCATGTGTCTGCAGTCAGCTGCCAACTCACTGGTAACCTGGATAGTCTAACACAACCTCAGCTGGGGCTGGGATGGCACATCTCACCATGTCTACGTGGTTTCTCATCCTCCAGCAAGCTGGCCTGGGCTTGTCAACATGGAGTTCACAGCATTCCAAAAGAAACAGAGCAGAGGCACGAAAGGCCTTTTGAAGCCGAGGCTCAGAAATGCGTGTTGTTTTTTCTACTGCATTCTGTTGGCCAAAGCAAGGTACATGACCAGCTCAGATTCAGACAGAGGGAGAGAGAGTCTGCCTACTGGTGGAAAGAATGGCAAAGTCACATTGAAAAGAGAGAGGGGATGGGGGGCAATGCCTATGGCCATTTTTTCAAATAATTAATCACAGGAGATACAGCAAAGGGCCCTGGTGATGGCCTGGAGAATTACCAGGAGTCCCAACTAAGCCGTACAGGGCTTGGCTTTCCTGCGGCTCCACCCTCACACCCTCCACCCCTTCCTTGCTGCAGTAACCCTGCTGTTTCCACTAAACACGAGAAAACCATTTTGCTCTGCTACGTTTTTCACTGACAGTTGAGAATACTTTTTTTACCCATTTATGGGTGCAAATTAATGAGATGACAACAGACTGAAACCAATGACAACTGCTAATCTGTAAGCAAAAACAAGGGATGAGGAGCCGAGAGCAGTGCAGCTGTTTTATTTTAATTGAGGAATGATTTTATGTTAGGAACACTCAATATTCACAGCAAATTAAAAATAATGAAGTGAATTGATACCAATGATTTTTTTTGTTTTTTGCTTACTATCCCTTTGTAAATCTATTTCTTCACACAAATTGACAGGTCTAATTGATACATACGCTATTATTCCTCATTAGTAGGCTGAATAAAATAATTCTTGATTAAATTTATTGCAATTTACCAATCCAGCATAATGTTTGCAAGCTATAAAAGTCAATCAACAGGAAAACAGAGGGAAGCCAATGACATTATTTCATTTTATATAACACATAAGTGGCCTCCCCGTCCTGGTGAAGGGAAGGCCATCACAAGACCCCCAAGTGGGCAACACACCTCAAATAGGGGGCTGCAAACCCATGTTGGTTTTCATGATTATCAGCAGGGGCTTCAAGAGATCACCTCTCCCTGTGCTGCTGGCCTGGGCTCGAGCCATCCCTGCTCTCCTGGCCTGCCCACCCTCAGCTGGGTCTTGTGCCACTTATGATTTTAAACTGCAGTGACCTCCTAGGAACTGGGCCTGGCAATGAAAACTGTCACCTACACCCATCCCACTCTAGCTGAATAGCAGAATAGAGGCTGCCTAGAGAGAGAATGAGAGAAGAAAGCCATACCATGGCCTCCTAGATCTTGTCTACTCAAGCCACCTATCTTAGGGCTTCCAAGTCAGAGGGAGTCTTGAGTCCTGAGTCCAACTGTCCTGCTGTGAAGTAAGATCTCTTTGGAGGATCTGCCTCCCTTGTCTCAGATTTCACACCCTGCTAGCAGGAAGGATGCATCTGACTCCGTGGATATGTTCTGTTTGGCCCGCCAGGATTTAAAGAAGTATATAAACTTATTGCCAACTTTTAAAAACTTGGAGATTGCATATAAACCCCTGGTTGTCAGGTTTCTCTTGAAGAACAAGAATATCAGTCTCTATGAAACTCCTTTCTGTGTGGAACTGAGCCAAGTAGCACCCCTTGGGTGGGCATGTGATCTCTACTCCCCCATTGTCTTGCATTCTGTCCCCTTCCTTGTTTTCTGCCACCTGCCTGCCCCTGAAGGTATCTAAATCTGTGACTTTGGCAGTAGATGGACTTTGAGTGCTTAGGGCTCTACTCTTTGTACTGCTGGATTGTCTTATGGTGACTGTGCACCTAGGTGGGGTGTAATCGGATTTAATAGGAGATATAAACCTATAACAACACCATAGAGGATGCCAGACTTGCTGAAATGCCTCCATTGGCTTCTGTCCTGTGCTGGAGGCTCTTATCCTCCTTCTCCAGTTCCCCATTCAAGTTTTTAAGTTTTTTGCCCCCCAGAACCTCCTCTACCCTCATCAAACACATCCCTTGTGTGTCCCCTTTCCCATGATCCTGGTTGTTAGGCTATGAGGTAATGAATATCCACTCTCTTCAAGGTCACAATGATGGAGAAGGGCCTTCTGGACTCCTAGGTCCCCAAGTCTCCACTTAGAGCAGTTCTCCAATGGGGATAAAAACAAGGATGGGTATTTTGCCTAGACAAACGTTTGTGCAACCTTTCTAATCAGAGCCTCTGTAACATAGTAGGTATGCAGTCAATGCTTTTGGACTTGAATTCTAAGAGTACTTTCCTGATTGTCTCTGATAGTTCCATATCCTTCTCAGTACAGAATGTTTTCCTCAGGTCTCCACATCCTTTGGGGACTATAGGTACATCTGTCCTAGAAATCTCTCAGGCCAATGGCTGGGCTGGAAATTCATGAAGCCATTGAACAAAGAAGTTTGTCCAACCATGCATGCGTCTGGCTTGCGCAGATGACATTGAGCCTGTAATTCTGCAGGTCACTTGCTCCTGACTGCCTCACAATAATAAGAGCCCCTTCAGACTCTCTCATAGTAATAAGAACTGCTAATTAGTTAGAAGGGCTTACCATGAGCCAGGTCCTGTGCCAGGCAGTGCCCACCTATCTTGTTCATCCTCACCACCACTTTGAGGTGAGTCCTGTTATCACTATCCTTTAGGAGCCTGTGCCTAACTGAAATTTATAAGCTATGCCGTTCAAACTGATGCCAGTCTTGCCCCAATATTCATGGAGGAGAATACATGACAATCTATCAACAAATAATTGTTGATCCCTCGATAAAGTGCAATACCATCCTGGGCACAGTGATGGATAGAAAATTCATATGAGACACCCTCCCTGTCCTTCAAGAACTTATCATCTATTTAGGGAGATGAGTCTCTGTATCGGCAATAAGTCAAGTACAAAATTGTTTTATACAATGATAAAGGAGCTTAGAGGAGAGGAGGCTGGTAAAGTTTGGAGCAATGAAAGACAGTCCCTGAAAGAGCCAAGGCTTTAGCTGGGATTAAAACATGGGGGAGACGAAGCCCACCTCCTCCCCCACATACCTGGCACCACCTCCTGCAGCTCCTTCATCCCTACCCAGCCCTTCTTGGAAGGATGTTCACAGGGTCCTCAGCCTCCTCCCATGCAGTCAAGATAGGCAAAATTAGACCACTTGACAGAAGCCGTGAGGAGGTAGATCTGGCATAAGTGTACAAGAAGAAGGACTTTCTCAGAATCAGAACTATTTGTTCAGGTAGAAATGATGAGTTTCCCATCACTTGCAGGTTTGAGCAAGTCTGTTGTCATCTGGGAGGTTGCAGAAGGGATTTGAACGTGCCTCCAGGTCCCTTCTGTGGCCCTGTTATTCCGGCATTCCGGGGCTCTTTGAGGCACGGAGGGAGCAGAGATACCCTCAGGGGGTGAGCACAAAAGACAGGGCTGATAAGGAGGTATCCCCAGGGCCAGAGAAGAGATCCCAGGCACAAGACAGCACATGCACTGCCAAGTGCAGTGACAGCAGAGGGAGGCAAGGCCCGGGAACACAGAGGATGCTCTGCTGGGGATTCCCAGGGCCAGAACAGAAGTGTGCATAGCTCTGCGAAGGCCTGAGTCCTGCTGGGGACTGTAAACAGGCCCGCGGGCCAGGCCCGAGGAGGGTACTCTGACACTGGGAAGGGGACTTCTCACAGACGTTTCCACCTGAAATTACACAAGAACAAGCAAGAAGTACACAGCTCAGGTCCTCCCACCCCAGCCTCTTCTTTTTCCTCCTTCACTCTCTCCTCCTCTCCCTCCCCCTCCTCTTTCTCTTTCTCTTCCTCCCCCTTCTCCATCCCTCGCCTCCTCCTCTTCTTCCTCCTCCTCCCTCTCCTCCTCTTCCCTCTCCTCTTTCTTTCCCCTATCCTCCTCTTCTTCCCCATCCTCCTCTCTCCATCTCTCTCCTCCCATTTCTTCTCTTCTTCTCCATCCCCCTTTTCTTCTTCCTCTTCCTCCTCCCTCTCCTCCATCCTCCTCTCCTCCTCCACCTTTTCTTCCTCTCCCTCCTCCCTGCCTCCACTCCACTCCTTCTCTATCTCTTCCTCCTCCTCCTCACCTTTCACTGTTCTCCTCCCCCTCTTCTTCCCCTTCCTCCTCCTCCTCCCCCTCTTTCTCCACTTTCTCTTACTCTCCTTCCTCCCTACCTCCACTCTACTTCTTATCCATCTCTTCTTCCTTCTCCTCCCCCTTCACTTCTCTCCTCCTCCTCCTCTTCTTTCTCCTCTTTATTCCCATTCCCACGGAAGGGCTCAAAAATATAGACTCAAACTGCAAACCTGGGAGACACTTCCACCTCCTTCATCTGGCACCACTGCACCGTCCCAGGCACCACCCTTCATAACACCCCTACCATTCACTAAGTTAGTCTTCTTTTTCCTCTGCCCTGTCCTGGATGTGGCTCAGGCCATCAGGCAGACTCTCTCACAAGCGCCCTGTGCCATGCACACAGGGGACTGCACCTGACTTTTCCACCACTGAGGCCTCAACACCCAACAAAAGACCTGATACACAACAACAATAATAATAACAATAACCATCATAGTACCGTCCCTTACATTGGGAACTTACGCGCAGGCATTGTATAAATGTCTTAGGCGTATAATCTCACGTAACAATTCTCTAGAGTGAATATTATTATTACCATTATTCACAACTGAGAAGAATGAGCCTCAGAGGAACCTTGCCCAAGGTCCCACAGCTAGTAAGTCCCAGCACCAGAACTGGAAATATGTCAGCTCCATCTGACCCCAGAGTCTGGTTTCTTAATTCTTAGGCTGTGATGCCTCCATGGGAGCTTAGTGCAGATTTGCTGATTCAATGAATGGATCACTGCAACCTCTCAGCAGTCCCCTTGCCCCCAGCTGTGCCCCTTCCAGCTTATCCTCCATCCTGTAGCCACCACAGTAGGTCCTCAGATATCAGTCTCTTTTCCCACTTAAAATCTTCAATGGGCCCCAGGATGTAGCCCCCTCCCCTCCCTCTCCATTGGTGCCTCTCTTCACTGCTGATCAGCTCTACTGAGCTGCTCTAATGTCCCCTGAATCTGCTCTGTGTTGCTTCATGTCTTGGGCTATTGCACAGGCTGTCCTTGCTACGCTGAATGCCCCCTCCTCAGTTGCACCCCATCGGGAGCTCTCTGTGCAGACCCTACCTCCTCTTACCTGATCCTATCAGCCTAGCCAAGTTGCCTGTCTGCTGTATCCCTGTGTTTCCCCATACTTATCCAAAAGGTCTGTCATGGCCAGGGACTCTTGCTCTCTGCTTCATTAAACTGCCAGTTCCTTGAGGTACAGGGGGCATTTTGTCCACTCTGGGTTCCCCACTCGCCAGCCCCATGGCTTACACATAAATGTCAGTGACCGCCATCAATGCCTCTTTGTGTTAATAAGTTGATCCAATAAACATATCAGTGAACAAAGACACACAAGGCACAATTTACATGGGCTGCAGGAATCCCCATCAGAGAAATCTCCTCACTCTTGAGGAGACAACATGACCGTGTAGATGAGTTATTTCAACCATTGGGGAGCATCAGGATCGTCCAGTGAACTTAAATTAAAGCACAGAGTCCTGGACCCCACCCCAGAGTTTCTGAGTCAGTATGTCTGTGAAAGGAACAGGGAAAGCAGAGTCTGGAAATGTGCATTTCTAGTAAGTTTCCAGGTGATGGTGATATTCCAGAGCCAGGAGGCACATTTTGAGAACCATTTCTTTTAGAAAATTCTAGCAAAGAACAGTAGTGCCCAGTAAGACTAGGATGAAATGCAGGAAGAGAAATGAAAACAGGCTTCTGTTCCTTCTCGAGTGTGTAATGTTGCAAACTTTCCTGTAAAGCCAGCAACCTGAACAAGAGCATTTAAGGGGCAGCCACACCCAGTCCAGCATCCGTGTTCAAGTGCATTCCAGCCTCTCGTAGAGGAAATCCTGGCTTCCTATGGACACACGCATATGGGAATAGCCACACTCAGGCCCAGGCTGCAGGCACCAGACGTCTGAGTGCAGGGCACAGGTGTTCCTGAGATGCCCTGTGCAATGGGTCACCAAAAGCTGACTGAGTAGCAATGCAAACAAAGAATGACCCCTCCTCGCCGGCCGACGGGAGCGGCTCCAGGCAAACCAATGGCATTCCCAAACAGCGTGAACAGGGAGGAAACAAACAGATTCATCTCTGAAATTTGATACCCGTTCCAGACACAAGTAGCAACAAACTTAGCGACAAAGCTGTCAAAATATGTTCCACAGCCTCATTGGCAAGAGATCTGGACACACGAAAGAAATTCAGCAAAACCACATCAGTTGCCAAACGGGGAGGTTTGACAGTGTGTTCGGGAATACATTTAGATCAAAACAGGAACACGTCCAAAGGAGCAAGTGTCTCCATAAATTATTATGGGATGATTAGAAATAATTAGTCAGTGATTTCAAAATATTACGTACATTTTTCAGTGGTATTGAGGGGACGTGTTATACAACGTGGGATTTTGTTTTTGCATTGGGGTTTTCTCTTTTTTTTCTTATTGCTCTCTGGCAGTGTTTAAAAACGGGGGCCATGGAGGCAGTCTCACACCGTGCAAATCCCTGGGGCTTAAAAGAAAACGTTTTTAGGCAACCGGATTCCTTTGCAAAGTTTCCAATGGAAATCACATAGTGGGGAAAGAGCCTTGTTCCTTTCTGGGCTTCTTTGTAAGTGTCAGTCTCTAGTTGCCGTCCCTGGGTTAGTTTGTTATCAACGGGGTGAGAGAATTTCCATTTTCAAAGGCCTCTAAAGGTGCCTGGGCCAGCTCCTGATTCTACAAGGCTCAGAGAAGTGGAGGGAGGCACCCAAGCTCTCAGGAACCAGAACCAAGAACCAAGAACCAAAAGCAAGGCTGGACTCCCAGGCCTCCTGACTCCCGGGTCTCCTGACTCCCAGACTGCTATCTTGGGTCAGCAGATAGCAAGAACCAAAAGGCTCCAGTGACCTTAATGAAGAAACCCCACTCTAAGGAGAGTTCTGTGGGGCACGTCTGTTCCCAGTGCTCCGCCACATGGGGGGAAGATCTCTTGTCCACGCCACGAAGGGACACCTGATGGTTCTTCCCCAAGAGCCTCCTGCCAGACCTAAAGTAGCCACCCCCAAACGTGGAACCCTAACAGTTGACCATGCTCCTTCAAGATTGAGAATCCTGGGAAGGCAGGCCTAAAAGGATGTGTTTTTTTCTCCTCGCGTTACAGTGGGGCAGGGAGAGTCCAGTGCTGGGCTCTGCACAGAGCCGAAAGAAAATCCCGGCCCTCCCAAGCCCCCATCCCCAAGGGGCTCAAGGGAACTGACTAAAGCACAGGCCACTGCCCCTTTAGGCCCTAGTTTTACCTGCCTTCTGCTTAAGAGTTAAGACTTAACATCCAGCGACGGGGTATTAACTTTTAAGTTGCCATAAAACCAAATAATTATATTTATCTATTTGTTTGAACCCTGGGCATGGCTAAGCATACGTACGGTATGTGTACACCTGAAAAGCCAGCAAGCACGCCTGCTGCAAGGAGCACTTTGCAAAATGAGGCATGAGGAAAAGCGTCAAACCTATGTCCCTCTCCTCAAGTTCCATTTGCGGGGAGAAGAAGAGAAAGGAGGAAGAAGAAAAGCAAGACTTTCCACACAGAAGCAGGCCTTCACAGTTACGGCCCTTTACAAGATGATCCTGAGCTATGTTTCCTGTCTCTGAGGGAGGCACCAGCATATAAAATGGTAGTGAATTTGCATTACTTCCAATCCATCATTCTCCGGGTATGCAGGAAAAACCAGGGGACCCGCTGCAACAAAGCTCAGCCTTCGTGTTGACAGATTCTTATTTAAGTGACTATGAATACAACAATTCCACAAATAATTTGTCAAGTGTGTGGCTGAACTGGCTCTGAACCCTGATAAATACCGACTCTCCTTCCGCTACAAAAGCAGCGTGTTTCGTGTGCGGACACCGTGGAGCGGGCACAAGGATTTAACAATCGATGCTACTATATTTCTCTCTTCTTTGTGGTTTAACAAAACAAAACACAGAAACAACTTTGAAGGGTGGCTTTTTTTTTCATCGTGTTAAGTACCCGGGGCGATGAGGCTTGGAGATCTACATCGCAGGCTGCAGGCTGATGGACAAGGGGGTTTCATTGCAGATGATGTGGATGGCCCCCTGCCCGCAGAGGCTTCTGTCTTCCTCTTTGAACAGCGTCACCCTAGGCCTCAGGCTTTCCAGGTAGCTGGCTGCAGCGTTGCATCTGGCGCCCTGTTTGTAGCCTGGGCCGTGGGGATGCGGTGACCATCCAGGACAGTGACAGTGCACGGTGGCCCCGTCGTCAGACCCACGGTTCTAGAAGTGCCTAAAGAATAGGTGACTCGTCTCCTTGAACAAAACGTAAATCTAATCATCTTTGAAGACTGCAATATACACCTAAATGTCTCCTGCAGATGTCATTTAGGATGCATTATTAATTTATTTTTCATAAAGCTCCCCAGCTCCTGAGAGGGTGAGTGAGAGCACAGAGCTTCTCCGATGATAAGCCTCGTTTGTCAGGGGAAGGTGGGCACAGGCATAAAAACAATTTCCCTTCCTAAAACTCTAACCAGGAGAAGGCACGGACTCTTTTCAGGGAACGAAGCCTCTTGAAACTCGATTATTCTGGACGTTTTAATAAAGTGCCGACCTCTAATGGGACATGAACACTCCCGTGCCATTTGCAAAGTGAAGCAGTAACCTCTCCAGACTGGATGGCCAGGAGTCAGGAGGGGTGCCTATGCGTCAATTACGTGTCAATTACAGGGAAAGTTTTTGACTCTGGGACAGTCCTGCCTATAGAAATCACTAAGAAAGAATTAACTCATTCTAATACAAAATGCTAATTATTTATTGTTTATAAAGTAATTTTAAATAATGCAGAGGCTCATGCAGTTGGACCGTCATGATTTTCCAGTCATTAACTTAACCAGAATTTGCATTTTGGGACTCTAGCCAGTGACTTACATGCGGTCCTTAAGTCATTTTTCAAACACCCTGTCCTATCTTAATCTATTCATCATTAATCACATTTGGTCACTTTACATAGAGAACACTATTCAGATGAAAGATAAAAGAAATACATTAATAAAACTAAAGCAAGTTGGAATACTTCAAAACATAAGGTAGGGGATGAATATGGTTATCAAAGCAATTTATACAGTGTGCACTTAGTGTTAAAGTGAGACTGTTAAAGTGGGGGAGCTATTGCTTATTATTTAAAAGAGATGGTGAGGACGAGCTGGGCTTTTAGTGCATCACACACCCTCTCTCACTGTTTGGAAATGAGAGAATGCATCTAAGAGGGTCTCAGGAGCGACTCTGCCTTCCACAGTTGAGGCAGTTGAAAAGAGCCTGGTGGTACGCAGGCATTTCTCCAACTCGGGATCCTGCCACCGGTAACTACAGGTCGGCCTGGTGAAGGCACAGCCCCTGGAGCACTCAGATGCCACTCTCAGGGCAGATTCATCCATGCTCCACGCTGTGGCTCCAGTTGTCTTGGGGTTCACAGGGAGCTCACACTGGCCCCCTTCAGTGGCACCAGCAGCTCCTTGACTGGTTCTCTGGGATGCAGGGAATGGTCTTCTGTGGTTTCCTGGACATTCTGGGCACTGTCTCCTTCTTGGAGCATGAACAGAGCTCATGGGACCCCGGCAGTCGACCCTGGTACATGCCTCATGGGTCACCGCCCAGACATCGTCCCTCCCCAGGTTCGCCCTCATCATTGGCCCTGCCCAGGACAGTGTGCTTGCTTCCCAGACCAAAGGAGGAGAAGAAAAAATAG